>NW_005843388.1:13437-38721 GCF_000455745.1 Alligator sinensis | reverse complement strand
GAAAGAGTGGAACAATGGAGATTTTTGTTAGACTATTCATCTTTTGACAGTTTACAATTAGCTAATCTTTCAGCTGTTTCATAGCTACTGTTTTATTGAGCTGTAAGACTGCCACATAGACACACTGGATGTATGAAAACAATAACTTAGATTATATCCTGTATTATCAAAACGGCTGCAGTCTTTACAGTTGTTTTAAGCAAGTTGTACCGTATACGGTCAGTTTTAAATTGATTATGATTTTATCTTGTGAAAAGGTTTCTCTTTGCTTTTAGTGTCACTGTTGAGATGTTCTAATTCTTTGAATTGTAAACCATCATTTTGGAAATGTAAATTGTATTTTCAGGCTTTGGTTGGTATGATTTGCAATGGAAAAAAGAGGTATTTTTTTACCATGCTTGTTAATTGCCTGATTGCTTTCATAATTAAATGTTTACTGTATATTTTATGAGGAGTAACTACTAGATTGTTTAATGCTAATTTACTGGAAAGCCCAGGTGTTGCTGCAAGTGGTTTTGGTGACTCAGCAAGTAGCACTCTTCTTTCTGAATTAATATTTAATCAGTATCCCAACACTAAGTTAAGAAATACTAAAGATGGTGATGTGTTCTGTATGTGATAGAAAACAAAGACTGAATATTTGTGATCATCAGATTCATCATAAATGTAAATGTTAGTCCTTGTGTCCAGGCTAACTTCCAATTTACATTACTTAATGATTATGTCCTGCCATACCTCTGAAGTTTTAGTTTTTTTGTTGTACTTTGTTGCTCATCATGGCAAATTGTACACCCAGTTTTGAATTAAAGGCTGTATTTCAATAGTAGGTGGAATTATTTTTATGTTTAAATTATTTTTATTAAGAAAATGATAAAGAATGGACATAATTTTGTACACAGATCAAATTGAGATCCAAACATAGAGTAAGCAGAACTTAGAATTCATAGTTAGTTATTGTGTCTAAAACGTTTATACTTTTTCTTATTGATAAGAATGTCAGGCATAAGCAGTAACATTTGAGAAGAGAAGAAAAACTGTTTTAAAATTTGCCAGCTAATTAGCAGTTTTAAAAACTAAGATCACTATGCACAGAACAAACCAGTACATGTTACTATTTACTATTTTAACGGAGAGGAAAAATATAGGAGCACAGATTAAAGTTATGTTCCAGGAAAACATTGTGGGGCAAAAATGTCCTCTTTTGGATCTCTTTTTGAGTACGGTAGAGACAGAGAAAAAAGGTATAGGACTTATTGTGCCTCTCTGATCTCCTGCTGCCAAGTCTCAGCAAAGGAGAAGGCCCTAACTTATACCCTGGACATAAGTTCTCCATGGGGTCCTGTTGTCAGTGGAGATCATAAGTATTCTCATTGTCTTTCTCCTGTATCATATGGGTGTGATGGCACCTGATACAGACATAATTATGCTGGGGGAGAGTTTTCCTGAACAGGGGAATATTTTTGCTAGCCATCTATATCTTCATCCTCATTTGTCCAAGTCAGGGATGGCCAGCCTGTGGAATCTGTGCCACGTGTGGCAAGGGCTGTCTCTAGGTTTGGGGCATGGGTCAGGGTTGCCAGCCCAAGAACATTTTTTTTTAAACCGACAATCTTCAACCTTTTTACATACAACCAAACATTTTTACTTATACATTTTTTACATAATATTACATAATTTATTTCAAATTAGTATGAGCACACACGCAGGGAATCCATAAAGAGGTCTGCCCCTCACTTCCTTGAAGGGGACATACTGCTGGGGGTTCCTGAGGAGGCTGGTGCAAAAGGAATTAGGAGTCATGTGGGCTGGCTCTGTGTGCTCCCAGAGCCTGCAGCTTCCACCTTAGCCCCTGTGTCCTGGGCTGCCCTAGAGATGCTGTAACATGTGAGGACAAGAGGAAGGATGGGGAGCAGGCAGTGACAGAGCCCAGCTCCAGGATGAGCCCTGTGGGGAATGCCCAGGCTCATGATACTCTTTGGGGAGCCTGTGCAATTGTGGGTAGGGGAACTTGGGCATGTTGCTTTGGTAGCCCCCTTTTTCTGGTGGCTCAGGTTCTGGCATCTGTCCTCTATTCTTGAAGTATCCTTACCTCCCAGGCTGTGCTGGCAGGCTCTTTGTGTCCAGCCTTTGGGGCACCCTGCTCATCTTTCTGGCTACCTCTGTGCTACCTGCTGTACTGCAGGGGGCATGTATTTCACAAGGTGTACAGGAAGGAGGGGGAACTTGAGCGCAGTATGGAGATTATCCAAGCCCTGTTCTCTGTGACTGGACACACTCCCTGCCATTCAGGTCCTGCCTAACCTGTCCCCTCCCCTGTGAGAACAAACCAGTAGAAATTCCCCTTTCCATGCATATGCTGAGACTCAAGCATTATCTCTTTGCAAAGGTCCTAGTGGACAGCAGCAGCGGGGAGCAGGGTTGCTAACCATCCATCATTTTTATGCACATTGAAATATTTTTTTTGGATAAGTGTTTTTAACTACTTTTTTATGGACTGTCCATACATTTTGACAGTGGGCAACCCTGCACGTGGCAGATCAGGGAGAGGGCAGGCAACACTGTAGCAGATAGGGCAGAAAGTAGAAAGCATAGCAGCAGATTGGGGAAGAGGGGATCAGAGTGGCACTCAGGGATAACGTGAAGCTAATTTGTGATGCTGCTGCATCTGCTGAAAAGATTTTTTTTGGTCATAGTTCTTGTCTGAAGCTGGTATCTTAGCCAATGCAATATAATCTGTTTGCTAATCACAGAGTATAAATGATTTCTGATCAAAAACAAGAGTTGTTTTCTATATGTAAATGAATATACTTTTTATAACACTATGCTCCTTTCTCATCATCTGTTTGTTTTTTTCTCTTTAAATTCTACTTCTTTTGTAGTGCACAAAGCAAACAGAATTATGATGCTTCACTGTGTGTATTTTTTTAGATTTTTCATGTAAGAATTCTGTGTAGCGTTTTAGATGGGTTCCTCACCTCTTTTACATGTAGATTCAGAGCCGCTACTATACAATTTTATATCAAAGAAAGTACATTTGCAATACCTTATTCTGTAGATACATCTAGTACTATTACATTTCTGGATCTTACTTCATTTTCTAGGGATCCCAGTTGTCAGTTTAAAGCAGTTTTTTTTTTAGTCTTCCTATGTTGATTTGATTTGTAGTTTGTTTGGTCTTGCTGTTAACAATCCTACATTTTCTCCATTGTTTCTTTCATATCTGCTTCTAATTGAGTGAGTTTTGCAAAGAATCTCTCAATTTTATTTTTCAGAGAAGATAGGGCAACAGAAAATATATTTTTTGAATTTAATTATGCTCATCAATCCTTGAACAGAAAATTCCTCTAAGTATCAGCAGATGGTGCTGTAGGGAGGCCCTAGCTTTCAGGGAGCCCATCTTATTGTGCTTGTTTATTAGGTGTGTTTGCTATCACCAGAATCGGCACTTTTTATATTGTGATGACATTTTTGTAAGTTTTCATTCAGTAAGCAATAATAAACAAAGACCTTACAATGGATAAATTAGCAGAAGATCTTTTAGGATGTCTCTGCTTGTCTATCGGCTTATATGGCCCTCATCTATGTCATAAGCATGTGATTACTTTTCAGTTAAATGCATTTTATGGTCACACTGTACATATGAACCAGGGAGGAGTAGTTATCTCCATATCACAGATAGACATTTCTCATTCTGAAATTTTTGTGAATTGCATTGCAATTGGTAAGGTGGGCTGTGGATTAAAAAATTATGAGAATTACTGCAATAGATGCTTCCTATCCTTTTGTAGTTCTCTGCTCAGACTTCAGTTTCTGAAATAAGATATTTACTACACCATAACTACAGGATGGGTGGTGGTCCAGTGGCTGGCATAGCATCTGAATGGGACCTGGGGTTCACAACTGACTGCAAGATGAACATGAGCCAACAGTGCAATGAAGTCGCCACCAGGACAAATGGAACTCTGGTGTACATCAGCCAACGTGTTGCCAGTAGATCCATGGAGGTGCGTCTCCCTCTGTACTAGGCATTGGTGAGGCTGCAGCTGGAGTACTGTGTCCAGTTCTAGACACCACACTTCAGGAAGGATGTGGATAAGCTTGAGAGGGTACAGAGAAGGGCCACCCATATGATTATGGGCTTGGAGGATAAGCTTTATGAGGAGAGACTCCGGGAACTGGGTCTGTTCAGTCTGAGTAAGAGAAGACCGAGAGGTGACTTGATAGCCACCTGCAAGTATGTCAGGGGTGAGCACCAAGATCTAGGGGAACAACCCTTCAGGAAGGCACCCCTTGGGAGGACAAGGACCAATGGGCACAAGCTAATAGAGGGAAAATTTAGGCTAGACATAAGAAATTACTAATTTTCCGTAAGGGTAACTAGAATCTGGAACACACTTTCAGCAGAGGTGGTGCAGTCGCCATCCTTGGAGGTGTTCAAGATGAGACTGGATAAGCATCTTGTTGAGCTCATTTGAGCCCAATAACCTCCTGCCTATGGCAGGGGACTGGACTTTATGGTCTTGAAGGTCCCTTCTGGTCCATTGATTCTATGATTCTAAGTATAAAATATATGGTAGTGTCCATTAAATGCAGTCCCCATCAGTGCCCACTCTTTTTTCAAGCCATGGTGAGTCATATGCATGACTTATATGCATTGACTTCCTCTTCACTCCCACAGCTGAGCTGCACCTTCCTTTCCCATTTCCAGTGATTCCTGTTTCTTTACCAGCCTTATATGTCTGGGAAACATCACCAAGTGGTTTGCCCAAAATCCTTTTATCGCCCCCTCTCTGTCTGTCTTATGTAATTAGTGTGCCCTGGCCATCCACAAAGTGGAGCTGGAATAGGTTACCCAAAATGCCTCAACCGTATATACATTTTTGGAGGAACTGAGGACTCATGACAAGAACACCTGGTTCCAGTTATGAGTAGGGGGCTAATTTGCACATGGATCCTTTGTGGCTGGATATGTGGAATACACACACATACGGAGCAGCACTAAGCTATGGGGTCACCATGGCTTTAAATGCTGTTGACACTGCTGGAGCACAGCCCAGTGAATGATATGGTAAATCATGAGCCTTTTGGCTTTGGATTAATATCAAGCATAGTTTGTGCTATATATATGTGAAGGTGCCCAAGTGCTGCTTAAAAGTGTGTTGATGGTACCTGTGCTAAAACTTGCAGCAGTTTCAAAAAAGGTAGCATGTATCAATTCTGGATAAGCTAAGTCTGTGAGTACTGATTGCAAATTACTACAGCCATGTTTAATTTCAAGGTATAGTGTTTTCAAGTTTGCTCCTCACTTCCATATGCTTACAGAGAGTAGGGTGTGACAGAAAGAAGAGGGGGCAGGGGCTGCAGGGGGAAGAAGTTGGGTGGAGGCAGAGGGGAAGGTGGCTAACTTACACTCCCAATTTATTTTCCCTCCTGTGTCAATGGGAGGGGGATAAATTCAAGGCAAACCTCCAATAATTATATTGTACACCTCAAAAATTATAACTAACTAGCCAATTGCCCATCAAGAATGATGGGGGAGTGGATGGAGATGGAGCACTGTGTTCCCCGCACCGTCCAGGCCTGCTCCCCCCTTCCCTCCTGCCACTTGGGGTCCAGGCCTGCTCCCCCCTCCCCTGCTGCGGCAGGGGAGGAGCGGGCCCAGGCCTGATGCTGGAGTGTGGGGGGGACTGGGCCCAAGGTTCAGGAGAAGTCAGCCCACTGCTGCGGTGATGGGGGAGCAGTGGGCTCAGGCCAACGTGGCAGTGGTGGGGGATAGGAAGAGCAGACTTGGGGCCAACATGCAGGAGGAAGGAAGGGGAAGGAGTAGGCCCGGGCCCGAGGTGGGGAGGAGGCCTGCTCTTCCCCTCCCACCACTGGTGCCTCATTGGGCTGGGCCCAGTGCACCCCCCCGACCATGGCAGGTCCACTCCCCACCCCACTTGGGCCTGTTCCCCCCCGCTGGCATTGGGTCCAGGTCCACTCCTTTCCTCCTCCACCACTGCTGCTGTGTTGGCCTGGGCCCCCTCTTTCCACCCCCACCGCCATGGTGTGCCTGTTCCTCCCCCACCCGTGTCGGGCCCGCTCCTCCCCCTACTGCTGCCATGTTGGCCCTGCAGGCAGCGACGACAGAAGGAGGGAGGGGTGGCCCAAGGCCAGTGCCGGTGGCCTTGCCCCCCCCTCCGTCGTGTCCTGACCCTGTTATCCTCCCACACTGCCGCCACAACCTCCATGGAGCAAGGAGGGGGGGGTGAAGCCAGCTCCAGTGACCTCTTTCCCCACACCGCTCCATCATTGTCACCCCCAGGGAGCAGGGTGGGGGGGTGAGGCCAGCTGTGCTTTTTGACCCCTGCATATCCAGGGGTCCCAAGACCCCAGGTAAGGCTGCTGGGGTCAGCACAGTACTGGCGTCAGCCTCCCCTACCACTCCGGAGTAACTTGCTGTGTGCCAAAGCACGTGGCACAGGCTTTCCCCAGGGACAAGTGGCTGTGGCGCAAGGTGCACCACTGCTACTTGTCCCCATGGAACCAAATGTCCGTGCTCTTCTGTATATGGCTTAGGAGTCTTAAAGTTATGCCATTTTGGGCAAGAATTATCTTTGAGCTATGCTATTTAGCTTGAGTTAAGTTAAATTCTGGCTGTTCATTTGAGAGAAAACCACAGATTTGTGATCTTCCAGTATCTTTGTGGGACTCCACATATGATGATTCAGTGGAGCCTCTGTTATTGGTGCAAAATTCCAGGAAGAATTAAGACCATTGTAATGCATCACATTGGATGTCTGTCACTTCCTTCAGGTCAGACACTAAAGTAGTTTGACTTCCCCATCCTTGTCTGAATCCAGCTGGAGCCAGGTCCAGAATATTAACTTCAGTTAGATGAGCTTGTATCTGACTTTTGGATTGATTATGAGCTTACTCAAGAACGAGTCTTGCTACAGGGTGTAGTGGACTACAAAACCAGTTACTGGGGAGTAACTAATTGATGAAAGACTGGAAGGAAGAGCTTAATCTAAGACTAGTAAGTGGCTCTAAGGACTCAGTGGTATAACAAAGATATTGTAGTAAACAGAGATGAATATCAAAGAAGCAACCATAGCAAACTTCAGTTTTCAAGCAATGAATTCCTTTCTTAAAAATGATGCATACATTTAATGGAAGTTGCACCTGGGGAGTTTGTGTTAGTACAGAATGTTTTCTTTTAGTATCCATTTGCCTTTAATATTTTCTTTTCATTTCATTTCATTATAATTTGTCTTGTTTTTATTGTAAGCAGCCCTGAATCTTTTTTGGGAGGGTAGTGTGGAAATCTAATAAATGTTTATCTTAAGGACTTTGGCATGCAAGTATTGTACAATAAAAGATGATTTCACAAACAGAGGGCAAAATAATTAACCAAAGTACTTGTTGTCTATGTTCACGTCTCACCATTTATTTTTAAATTCTCAGGAATGTAAATAGATAGGTGTTGTTTCAGTCAGTGAAGGAGAAAAGAACATGATGAGCAGACGACTTACTCTGTTTTCTTCATTGTTTCTAGAGTCAATAAAAAGTTTATAGGATCTTTGTAATAGGATGGTAGACTGGAATGTGCCCTGTTTGTTCTAAACTCTTTTGAATCTCTGAGAAGAGCCCCATTGAACAATTGTGTGCTGTAATTTTGGTGTGACCACTATGGAATATTTTACCAGGGGATCCTTTGCATCTCCATATATACCTTAGGTGGTACCCCTTCTTCTTGTTTTTCAATCTCACTTAAAAGCATTAGTTGGTGCAAGTGGCAAAGCTAGGTCTCAAATTACTAAATATGCACATGGATATTTCTTTGCATCTAAAAAATAAGAAACCATATTTAAAAGTTTTCCAAAATTACTATAGCTACCCTTTAACTTGAATCCTTAATAGAAGCAGTGTAGACTCTTTACACTGTTCTATTCTAATGGTTATTGGGTAGATAGAGCCATGGGGGATGGTTTATTGACAGAGAAAAGAGGTTCCTGTATCTCTTACAGGTTTTTAACATAATTTCAATAACAGATATTGGATTTTCATTTCAGGCTCAGCAATCGGTTCTGACTTCTAAGCATTCAGTACCTGAAATCCCGGAAGCTGTGGATGACTTTCTTTGCAATTTCCTAATCAGAATGGGGATGGCTAGAACCCTTGACTGCTTCCAAACTGAAAGGTAACATTTTTTAAATGTCCATCTTTCTTTGATGTCCCTAAACCAGTCAGCTGCTCCTCCATATATTACAGTTAGAGGACAGTCCTTGGAGAATTTTGAGTATTTGCCTTACCTGGGTAGCCACCTTCCCCAAAAAGTAAACATAGACTATAATATTCATCATTGGATAAAATCTTCCAGTGTTGCGTTTGGATATCTCTGAAATCATGTCTTTGTTGATCATGACATCAGCACCCAAATCAAACTTCTTGTCTACCAGGCTGTCTTCTGTCGTATGGTTGTGAAACTTGGATGACATATCCAAAGCATCTGTAAGCTTAGGAACATTACCACCCCTATCAGCAGTGTCAAGGGGTGCACTGATAAAGATCTTTTTGGCCAATACCAATGTCTGATTATTAACCAGTCATATCAGCCAATACCTATCCGATAGCCAATAAGCAGCTCAGCAGCTTGGAGAGCAGTGTCCGACCCGTCAGTCTGTGGAGGGGAAGGGGCATGGGGCAGGGAAGGAAAGAGCGTGGTGGGGCAGATCGAGGCCCCCATGGTAAGGGAGGGAGTGGGACAGAGGCAGGCAGTGCCCAGCCTGGGGTAAGGCAGGGCACAGGACGGAGCTGTGGACATCTTGTCCGGGGGACGTGGGGAAGGTGGGCAGCTCCCCACCATTGTGTGCACCTCCTAGGGAGGCATGGGGGGCAGGTACCTCCTGGATTTGTGTGCAGAGCAAGGGCAAGCTGCCTGCTGCAGGCTCAGGGCTGTGGGCTGTGCCAGCCTCTTGATGGGGGTGCTCTGGGCTGGCACTGCACTCAGGGTGGACAGTGGTGCTGGGAGGGCGGGGCTGTGGGGTGGCTACGGAGAATTTTGAGATGGCTGTAGCCCACCCCGTGGCCCCCCTCCTAGCACTGCCACCCTCCTCCCTATCTGCCCGTGCCCCCGAGATGAACCACTCGTGGCTCTGTCCTGCTCCCCACCCCACTCCATCTGGATAGCGCCTGCCCTTGCCCCAGCCCCACTCCCTGCCTCACCATGGGGACCTTGATCTGCCTCCTGCCATGCCCCTTCTCTCCCTTGTGCACCTTCCCCCCAGACTTACTGGTCAGATGCTGGACTCCAAGCTGCTGGGCTGCATTTCTGGCCACGTGCATGTTGCAGCTGTGCACATGCATGTGGCATTTATTGGTGACATTATTGGCTACACTGGCCAAAGAAAGCCAATTGCCAATAATGTCAAGTTTCCTTTATCGGTGCTGATCTGATATGGACCGATATATCAGTGCACCTTTAGCAATGTCTTTGGAAAATTATCCATATCAGTTGGAAAGACAGAAAAATGAATGCGAGCATCCTGGCTTAAGCAGATACTATCAGCATTGAAGCCAGCTCTGTTGAACAGGAGATGTCATAAGACTGCCTGACAACTGGCTTCCAAAACAGGTCCTATACTCTCAGTTCACCAGTGGTCACTGCTGTTGATGTAGGCAACCTGAGAAAAACATGATATTAAAATCAGTACTTGGGAGACTGAAGCACCGAATTGTCTCCACTGGCACAATGATATATAACAAGGCATTGATCGTTTTGAGCAAATTTGCCTCACTGGGGATTAGGGATATAAATATTGTTTTAAAATGATTTGTTTATCCTCCTCTAATTATATTAGTTTAATGGTTAACCGATAACACAGCTGCTAGGACACAGCTGCTCCTGTGAGCCACAAGCCAGCCAGACAAGAGAGCCCATGTGAAGCCCTGTGCAGCAGGGAGGAAGGGAGCACCTATGAACAAGCAGCTAATTGCTTGATTGATGAGTCATTAGGCTACTTGCTGTTTTCCTCTTAGGCTATGGGTACTAGTCCCCCTCCCTTCCTTCTTGTTCCTTCCTCCTCTCTCCTTCCCTTCCTCCTGTTTGCCCTGCTGCCTTCCAGTTCCTGCTGGGGCACTGTAGGGCTTCCCTTCCTTGCCAGACTGTGTCTTGTCCTGTGCTAAACAATAACTGGGAAGCTAACTGGTTATCACTGGGCTTATTATGATTAATCATTTAGCCTTGTACATCCTCTGAGGGAGGCAGGTAGACTAGAGCAGGGGTCGGAAACCCCTGGCACGCGTGCCAAGCGTGGCACGCGAGGCCATTTTGCTTGGCATGCCGTGGCCAGCCCCCGCTCCGGGTAGCTGCTGCCAGCGACAGAGCCCCGGCTGCTCCCAGCAGGGCTTGCAGCATCCCAGTTGCCTGCTGGGAGCAGCCTGGAATCCGGTGGGCCACCGGCGCGTCAGAGCGGGGGGTGGCTGCAGCCGGGAGGCTCCAAACAGCTGTGCCAAGCTCTGGCATCAGCTCTGCACTGGCACATGCAGGCGTGCCTCAGAGTGGGCAGTGGGGGAGGGGCCTGAGGCAGCACAGCCCTGGTCTCTCCCCCACTCCTAGCATGGAGGTGATGAGCCTGGCGCAGCTGTTTGTAGCCAGCCCGGGCTCTGGGCACCTGCAGCAATCAGTGGGGAGAGTGCAAACAGCTGCACCGGGCTCACAGCTCTGGTATCATCTCGGAGCATGGAGTACCACCAGCACGGAGCTGATACCGGAGCTGTGCAGCCCGGCGCAGCAGTTTGCACTCTGCCCACTGCTTGCTGCAACTACCCAGAGTCCAGGCTGGCTCCAAACAGCTGTGGCTCATCACCTCCGTGCTGGGAGCAGGGGAGAGACTGGGGATGCACTGCCTCAGGCCCCTCCCCCCACCCGCTCTGAGGCACACCTGCACGGGCCAATTCGGAGCTGATGCCAGAGCCCGGCACAGCTGTTTGGAGCCTCCCGGCTGCAGCTGGCCCTGGCTCTGGGGAGCTGCTGCCAGCCAGGATCCCGGGCTGCTCCCAGCAGGCAGCTGGGATGCTGCAAGCCCTGCTGGGAGCAGCCCAGGCTCCAGAAGCAACCCAGAGCTGGGGGTAGCTGCTGGCAGCCACAGAGCCCAGGCTGGGGAGCAAGGAGCAGTAGGAATGGAGGGCAGGGGCTTTGGGTGGGGGGCAAGGGGAACAAGCAGGGCATCCTGCCATGTACCCCTTGCCCTCATTTTGTTTTTCTGCCATGCCGGCACTCTGGCAACTTCTGAGGTAGGCATTGTGGTGTTTTTAGCCACTCTGGAAAAAAACATTTCCTATCCCTGGACTAGAGAGACAAAGAGAAAGAGCTATGACTTGATATCACCAGGAACTATTCCTTCCTTCTGGAACTATTTGCCACGTCTGCAGTCAAGCATGCAAAATTTGGATTGGCCTCCTCAGGCATCTACGTACTCACCAGTAACTTCCCTGTTTGCTTGAAGATTGTCATCTTCATATTGAGGGACTGTTGCTGTCACTGGCTGTCTTTGAGGACTGAAATAAATTTAGAGGGTGTACTCTTAAACATTGTTCAAACTTGCTTTGAGAAAATGACTCATCAGAAAAATAAATCTAATTCTTGAGGGTGGAAATAACAGCTAAAAGCAGATTGAAAATAGAAACTATCATATTAGATCCAAGTTTTCCAAACAGTTAAAATCTTTTCAGTGGGGATCAACTGTATTCATGGCAGAAGTAGAGTGTGTGGCTGCTCCTTTAATCTTGCATGTTCCCCCATGCACACCTCGCTCCTTGCTTCTCCCCCCTCTGATTAGTGGAGAACCCTGCCACTCCCTCCTGGTCTGCAGGGAAGCTAAAATCATGGTTTTAAATATGGCACCATTTTTGCCTCCAAGCCAGTCAGCAGAAAAACAGGGCCATCCACGGCCCTTCAGACAATCAGCAGCAGGAGGCAAAAATGGCACCATATTTAAAATGGCAGTTTTTAACTCCCTGTTGATTAGGAGCAAGCCACAAGCAGGACCTGTCCACCTATCAGTGGGGGATAGGGGCACAGGAGAACCTGCAAGATTAAAGGAGCCACAGTGCACTCCACTTCCACCATGAATTTGGTAGGTCCCTACTTAGCTCCCCTTTTTGCCCTGAAGAGAAGAGACCAGAATTCCAAAAGTGCCAGAAATGGCATGCTTCCATTGTTCTAATTTTTGAAAATCAAGATACTTATTTCAGTGCTGAGTATATATGAAAACAGTTGAAGTTTCCTTGTCTAGATGTTTTCAGTAATGTGTCATTGAATTGTTACCTCAGATGTTGTGTCTGAATGATAACAATTTGTAGTACTTTTATTACTTAGAAAATTATCACTAATTTTGTATTTCATGGAATCGTATGAAAGTAGGGGGGGAAAGGGAATTCTGGGCTAGGGACAGACATTCAAAAACCCTGAATCATTTTAATCTTTGCAGGTTAATCTAACCTGGTTAGGCTGAACCAGTTTGTAATGATCCAGACATCCCCTCCGGCTTGAAGAAATGCAGGCACATGCCTACCTCAGGCTAGAAGCTGGGGAGTGCTAGAGCAGCCCTGCCTTCTCTTTCACAGAGCTGACCTGAGGAGGGGCGTGGCCAGGCCACAGCAAGATGTTTTGATTAGGGAGGGGTCCCCCCCCTTCGCTGCTCTTGACTACCCCAGCAGGAGCATTTATTAGCGCATCAAGAAAACAAAAGCCTCTCTTGTGAGTTCAAGTTCTTCTTAAACAACTTTTTCCAAGGAAATAACAGAGGGACATTACCAGGTACCTGTTGATTAGCTTCAAAAAGCCCTAAGTGGACATTGTCCTGTCTGCCTTTGTTCTGTGTGCCTTATTAGACACCTCTCAGCATTAGCCAGCATACCTCATGCTGGCTACCATCTGTGATGTGGGAGCGGGGAGGGGTATCCCTGCTTGAACAGAGATTAGTGGTGGGGGGCGGTACGAGGAAGCCAGGTAACCGCTGCTGTGCCTGCTGCCTCTGCCAGAGCTCCAGCCAGGGAGCAGAGGGGAGGGGCCAGCTCAGGTCTCTGGAGCAGAGAGCCCTGCCCATGGCTGCCAAGCATCTGGGATGCCGGGGGACTCTGGTTTAAGTTAAAGGGATCTGGGACAGACATTGCATAAACCGGTTTGACCCAAATCAGTTATGGCTGATACTATATTCAGCTAGGTTTATTTCAAACTGGTTTCAGTCATTTTCAAACTGGTTTATGTGCACTGTGAAATGTTTGTGTAAGGTAGACAGGACAAAGGCAGACAGGACAGTATCCATTGAGAGCTTTTTGGAGCTAATCAGAAACAGGTTTGAACCAGTTTCTGAACACTTAACCATTTCATATGTAATGTCTGTCCCTAGCCCTAGAAGTCATCTAGTCCAACTCCTTGCTAGAGGTGGGAACATCCCTATCTAAACCAGCCCATAAAAATCCTTGTCTAACATATTACTAAAACTACACAGTCAACCTTGTCAAAGAGCCACAAGACAGTGCCCTAACTCACAGGAGGTAAAGCAGGGGATAACAGTAGTCAGTTTCCTGTTGCTACAGGGGTTGTTAAAATACATCTGAGAAATCCAAGGGAGGGGGCCACACACCCTGCTACAGAGGAAGGCAAAAAACCCACGCAGTCTGTACTAATCTGACTATGGAGTAAAATTCCTTCCTGACTCCAGATATGGTGATTGATCTGATCTTGAGTGGAGGGATGAGGGACAAGGCCCTCTAGCCAGGAACCTTTGGACATTTATACACGTGACGTTCTCTAGGAGTGCGGGGAGGGGAGCACTTTAATCAAAGTGGCTCCTAGACCTGCTCTAATTAAAGCGCCCAGAGTATCTTATGTGTCAGCATCCCTGAGCTGAAAAATGGCAGTGGGGGCACTTTAACTAAAGCTCGTTGAATGAACGTGTATAGGTGCCCTGTGGGTTTTAGTTCCAGCAGCAGCAGTGGCACATCCTAGTCAAAATCCCCAGCCTGAGGTGCAGCCAACCCGCAGTGCTTCTCAGGAAGGCAAACCATTCTCACCCCGTGATAGATGTAGTAACAGGAAGGGAAAAAAGTTCCCTTCTGGTCCCATGTGGCAACTAGCAAAGCCCAGAAGCATGGGAAATACCCAAGGCGTAGCTACTCTCTAGACAAGCTGACCAATGCTTGTCCAACCTCGAACTTCCGTAGGCAGTATATTGCACTGCCTCACTATTCTAACAGTGAAGAAGTTTTTTCTAATAACCAATCTAAATCTACTTTGCTACAACTTCAAGCCATTGGTCCTGTTCTGTTCAGCAAGAAAGAGAAGGTGTTTTCCTTCATCCTTCAGATGTATGAAGATTGATGATCACCCATTTTGTATTTTTGATTATTTTTCCTGAGGTGTAGCACCTTGCATTTGTTGGCATTAAATTTTGTGTTGTGAATTCCAGCCTGACTTTTCAGCCTGTCAGGATCCTTTTGAATTGAACCCCTGTGTTCCAGTGTGTTCACAATTCTTCCCAGTTTTGTGTGTTCTACAAATGTGGTTAAGAAGCTGTCTATTCCAACATCCAAATAATTAAATGTATTTATTAATGGGCCCAGGACAGACCCCTGTGGAACTCCACTTGAAACATCCTGCCATTTTGACATGGATCCATTTATAATTACCCTTTGCTTGTGGCTATGGAGCCAGTTGTCTGTCCACCTTATAGTATATTCTCTAGTCCATATTTCTTCAGTTTGTTTATAAGAAGGTCATTTGGGACTTTGTCAGAAACCTTGCTGAAGTCTAGATACAGTATATTCACTCCATTCCCTTCGTTGACCCAAATAGTTAATTTGTTGGAGAAGGAGATCAAGTATGTTTCATAGATTTCATAGACATTAGGGCTGGAAGGGACCTCAGAAGATCACCGAGTCCAGCCTCCCTGCCCCAGGGGCAGGAAGTCAGCAGGGGTCATAGGATCCCAGCAAGATAAACATCCAAATTTCTCTCGAAGGCATTTAAAGTAGGTGCTTGAACCGTTTGGCACTATTAAATCCATGCTGGCTGCTTGTGATCAGCCTATCTTCCTCTAGATGCTTGCAAATGGACTTACGGTATGTTTCAGTAACTTTTCAGGTGAGGCTAACAGATCTGTAGTTCTCTGGGTCTTCCTTTTTGCCTTTTTTAAAGGGCAATACATTGGTGCCTTTCCAGTCCTCTTGTACCTCACCCATCTCCCATGACTGAAGATATCATTGCCAAGGACTCCGCCAGTTCCTTTGGTTCCTAAAATGAAGTTCATTAGGCTCTACTGACTTGAATTCATTTAGACCCATCAAAAGCTTTCTTTTTTTTTTATTATCCTGTCCCTCAGCTTGTCCCCTTCCTTATTCAAATAATCCTTATACAGGTGTCTCTGCTTGCAGCTTAATTTATTTTTTTGTGACGGAAGCAAAGGACCTGTTGGGCAGCTCTGCCTTCTTTGCATCTTCTGGAGTTTGCGTTGACTATTCAACAGTGAACCTACAGCTTCCTTGGTCTTTCTTTTCTGGCCAACATACTTATTGAACCTTTTCTTATAGGCCTTAACCTTCTTTGCTGTGTGCAGTTCATTTTTTACCTTTGCCTTCTTGATTTTGTCCCTGCAAGTTTTTGCTATTTCCTGGTATGCGCCCTTGGCTATCTGCTCCTCTTTCCATTGCCTATATGCTTTCCTTTTGCATTTGAGCCACCCTAAAAGCCCCTTGTGCAGCCACATTTCTCTTGCCATTCCTGTACTTCTAGCATATCAGAATAGTTTTTTTGTTGAGCTTCCAGTACTGTGGCCTTTAGAAGCTTCCAGTCTCCTGGGCGACTTCATCCTTGAGTGTGTCCTCCAATGGGCATGGTTTCTATTATCTCCTTAGTTGAAATCCAGTGTTTTAGTTCTGCTGACTTCATGCTTACTCTGTCTTAGGATTCTATCATAATTGCTTCCTCTTTCCTTCCTTGAAGAGTGCCTTATCCACCTCTTCCTGACTTGGTGGTCTATAACAAATCCCCACCTTATATTGTTGCTGTACATTTCACTTTTTATCTTTACCTAAATACCTTCAGATCTCTGCCATCTTCCTCATGAACCAGGGAACAAACTAGGGAACATTTGCTTCTTTTCTACTTTAAATTGATTATAACAGTTATCAGAAGAGTCATCCCTTGTTATCTCTTGTTCTATTCATCTGTATTTTGAAATGGCTTATAGGGATTTTGTTCTTTAATTTTCAAGTTAAGAAGTAGAAATGTAGTTTTATATATACATTCCAAGTGTTTTATAATGACTTCAGCAATTGTCAATGCTACAAAGCTTCCTGGGGTAGAGAAATCTGATGTTATGGATCTATAGCAATGAGACTGCTTTTTGTTATAAGCCTGATTGAACCATCCAATTAATTTTGGGGGAGTCTCTGAGAAATGGAAACTTTTATCTTTAAATAGTTCTATGGTTGATTTTTAGGCAGGGAAACATTTTCTGAGAATTTTGAAGTTAATGGACAAACTATTTTTGGAATTCATTGCTATTTGGCAAAAAATACATAATTTTTCATGTTAGGAAACATTTTTAAAAGAGGAAAATATGTATTGAAGCCTTGAAACTTTAATATTTTTAGACATTATGCTTCAAAGAGGAATAAATACTCATCCATTTGCAAGATTCTTGTCTTATTAGTATAAGAATTTACAAGCCAGCCAGGAGTCACCGCTGGAACTTATTTTGTTGTGCTTTAAATAAAAAAAAAAAAATCATTATTTAAATACAATCATGCAGCAAGTACAGAAATAATGTGTTTCTTTCAAGGCTTCTCACCAATTTTTAAATGTTACATAGTTCAAACATTATAAAATATAATGTATATAATAGTTTTGATAAGAAAAGGTAGTTAATACTAGATTAGTATAAATAGCCACTTTTGTATGAAACTAGAGATCTGTAAGCACCAGATACTGCCTAAATGAAAATCAGTGGCCAAATTTCCATTGACATTCAACAGAGTGGGATCAGATCTTAATTTATGGACTTAAATCTTGTGAACTTACTCACGTGAGTATTTCTAAATCACATGTCTTTTTTAATTTCAATGAGATTAAATATGTGTGGATGAAGATTGAGGGTTGGATCTCATGGTACTAAGACACTTTCTGCATTAATAACAATATATATATAAAATGTCTGAAAAAAATGGCTTTAAACAGCTAATTTATGTTATTAATGAGGGTGGGAACAGAGTGCTGTTATTATTCATACTGGTACCTTCTACTTGCTAATATACTGCTGTGATTAAGTTCTAATAGGATTGAAAATGAGAAATTAATTAATATTGAGAAAATTTGATTCATTTATACCTATAAGAACTCCGCTAATTTATCAAATGTTCTACATGGATGTAATCATCTCTTTTAAGATCAAATGTTCAATTACATTAGAGAAAATGATTAGTGTGTTTATATCACAGCTTGAGAAAACAGTATTTTTAACTATCTTTTTTACTATTTCATGTTCATATTTTGATTAATATGTCATTTTAATGATAAGTGCTATTTTTCTTTTTACAATGAATGATGCTGTATCACATCAATATTGTTTGTATGAGTTGTGAAAATCTCTACATAAAAGCAGATTTTCTCTAATTATACTTTTATGAATATAACATTATGCTGGAAGGAGATTAGCTATGTTAGCCTGAAGTTAGGTAGAAGGCAGGACAGGATGCTACTTTATTAACTGATTTGAAGGTGCATGAGGTTTCATAGGCTACAGCCTATTTCATCAAATGCTATGAAACAGATAATGTTGGCTGTAGTCTATGAAAATTTTTGTCTCTGAATGAGTTAGTCTATTAGGTGCTACCCCCCCTTGTCGGCTGCTCCTGGGGACGAGGTGAGTGCCGTGGCACATTGCTTTTTAGTGCCATGTTTTTAGTGCAATTGCAATTGATAGGTTTGCAAAATGAAATTCAAGGACAGATTAACTGCAAATCCTTGCATGTATACACCTAGGCCCCAAGGTCCCAAAAAACTTGCAGCCGTTGGCAATGAATTGTCATTTTGATTAGCAAATGAATGATCTGCTACTGATCAGCAGTCATCTAGCTATGACTATGTTTAGTAAAGATCTTATCTGACTGGTAGTCCTTGATTTAAGCCTTCTTTAAGAACTGGCTTTATTTCAGCCTTTGGTTAAAAGGAGATTTGCTGTCTCCAACTATAAGAACATAATCTGATTGCATTTGATTTATTACAGGGAAAATAAGGACTAGCTTGTGTGGCCATGCATAGCAAAAAAGGGTGTAGTGTTTTCACTTATTCATTTGTACAGGCTACCTCCTGTGGTAGGTTATAGTGATAGGGTGGAAAGAAGATCCTACAGAGCTGCTATGGCAGAGGTAGGCAAAATATGGCCTGTGGGCTAGATATGGCCTGTGGAGGGACTTTGTCCTGCGTTTGGTGGATCCTGCGGTTTTAACTGGCCCACGCATCATCTGGCCTACATCGCATGTTGCCACACCTGGGTGCACAGTAGGGCTGGGGTGGCTCTGTGGCTGGATTCCATTTCTAGTCAGCCCTGGTGACAGCGGCTCCTGGCTGCCACCGCTGTCAGCCCTGGCCCCATGGGGACTGGCAGGGACCCATGCACACAGCCTTGGCCTTGATCTAGCCTGCCCCATGCCCACTCTGGACCCATCCTGACTAGAGCGGACCAACTCTGGACCAGCCAGGATCCATGTGCACAGCCCCAAACCTGGCCTTCTTCATGCCTATTCCAGACTCTTCTGCCCAGGATGAGCAGCTGTGGCAGTGGTGGTGGCTGGTCAGAAGCTGCTGCTGGGTGTGGAAGAAAAATGGCCAACTTCCAGCTGCTGGGCCCTTCTTGCTGTAGCTGCCCGGAGCCCATGGCCAGGCTGCCCTGTGGCTTCTCACTGCCCCCATCACCACCACTGCCAACACAGCCTCTGGGCTGCCCAGCAGGGCAGTGATGGCAGTTAAAAAGGAGCTTCAGGGTGTGGACTCTGGGCAGCTGCAGCAAAAAGGACCTGGCAGCAGTGATGGGGAGGTATGGCCACTTCTTCCCCACACCCAGCAGCAGCTTCTGCCCAGCCCCTGTCGCTGCTGCTTATCATTGGCAGGCCTGTCTGGAGCAGGCACAGAGCCAGCCGGGTCAGGACTGTGAGCATGGGTCCAGAACTGGTCTGATCCAGCAAGGGCAAGTCCATGGTGGGTCAGGGTTGTGTGTTCGGCTGCTGCTGGGTGCTGGCAACAGTGGGGAGGAGCTGAAGCGTGCACGGGCTCTGGGCTGTTGTGGGCAGGGGGAGATGCTGACCAGCCTGCAACACTTCCCCAAAACTGCCTATGTGGCCTACGAGCCCAAATAATTGCCCACCCCTGTACTATGGTCTCCCCTTTGCAGCTGCACTAGATATGGATGCACTGCAGATTAATTTTCTCTGGTGCAGCAGAGAAAATGCAGTCAGACTGTGACTCTGAGTCCCAATCCTATACCTGGGCTGCTTTAGGAGCAGTGCAACCTCTTGCCCTTTATTCCGGACAGCATGTCAAGTGAAAATCTATTTTAAAAAAGTAATACATTAAGTGAGAAACAATGTACCTGCTCTTTTGAACATTAAAAAATCTATTTTGATTTTCAGTTGAGACTTGTTTATATAGAAATGTCTGTGCATATATGATTATCAATATGCATTTATAGGACATTCACAACTGTAATGTCCGATTACATGTTATGTATCAGGAGAAAATAAAATGTTCCACAGTAGAGTGACCATATACAGGTTTCCCTCAATTTATGCGGTATATGCATTCCTGGAGAACGGTGCGTAAATTGAATTTGCATAAAGTGAGCCCACTTTACAGTGTAACAAACAGAGATAGGTTCCCATGCTGGTGAGGGAGGCAGTGAGGCTGGGACTAGGGAAGGGGTGGTGGGAGGGGTGCTGCTCCCGGAGCTGCACAAGGCAGCAGACGGAATAGAGTGGCACTCACCCCAGCCCTGGCTGCAGTGGCCCCAGCAGTGGCCGACTCCAGTTGCCTGTAGCAGCTGGGCTGCACCGTGCCCCGCCCCCGCCCCCCTGGGGCTCTGGCAGCCCCCAATCACTCCAGCCCATGCTGGGGCGGCCCCAGGAATAGCTGACAGTAGCTGCCTGCAGCAGCTGGGCTGCACTGTGCCCTGGTGCAGGTAGCTGGTATCAGCTGCTCCTGGGGCTACTCCAGCATGGGCTGGGGTGAGTGCAGACAAACGGAGCCCTGGGTGGTGCAGGGCCCGGCACTCACCTTGGCCCTGGGAGCAGCGAACACCAGCTCCCTGTAGCAGCTGGGCTGCACCATGCCCCAAGCCCCAAGCCCCTGGGGCTCTGCCGGTCCCCAGTCACCCCTTCCTGTGCTGGAGCAGCCCCGGGAGTGGCCAACTCCAGCTGCCTGTAGCCACTGGGCTGTACTGTGCCCTGGTGCAGGCAGCTGGTATCAGCTGCTCCCGAGGCCACTCGAGTACCAGTTGAGGTGAGCGGGGACCAGCAGAGCCCTGGGGGGTTTGGGGCACAGTGCAGCCCACCTGCTACAGGCAGCTGGTGTCAGCTGCTCCTGGGGCTGGGGTGAGTGCCGTGCCCTGCGCTGCCCAGGGCTCCACTTGTCCACACACACCCCAGCTTGTGCTGGAGTGGCCCCGGGAGCAGCCAACACCAGCTGTCTGCACCAGAGCACGGTGCAGCCTAGGAGCAGAAGTGAGTACGGACAAGCGGACCCCTGGGTGGCGCAGGGCACGGCACTCACCCCAGAGCCCAGGCGCGGTGCGGGCAGGGGGAGCATGGTGCAGCCCAGCAGCTGCAGGCAGCTGGTGCCAGGCACTCCCAGGGCCACTGCAGCTGGGGCTGGGGTGAGTGGGGCCATGACCCTTTCCCCTCCCACCACAGACTTACCTGCTTGGGAGGAGGGGGTGTCTATGCTGATTTTATAAGAACGAATTTACCTCACATATAATGAATTATGGGTCTAAATATGCTCATTGCATAAAATTGAATTTGCATATAAAGAACCTGTATAAATTGAGGGAAACCTATACTAAATATTTTATATTATGTACATAAGTTTCATTGTATCGCAAATGTAAATTTATACTCCTGAGAATATTTAATGGGAAATGTGTAAGGAATATGTAAGGAGCACTTTAGTTTGGCATCTATTTAATTTTAATCTAACCCTTCTGATGTTCCTTATTCATAGAACAGTAAATGCCTTGGTGGTAGACTAGAGGAGCAAATGTGGTTCATTTTATTCTTGGCCTTGTAGTTGAGACTTGTCACAGTTGTAAGTAAGCATGGCAGTTTTGTTAGCAAATTTTCTTAAGTTTATGATGCTTGAGGCATCTGAAGATGAAGAATTAGCATGTGCCACATTTTGCCACATATAAATTAGTTAATTGCAGATTGTTGCACCATGCTGTTTTTTCAGAGCAGTGTTATAAACCCAAATTTAATTATGGTTTGTATCACAGGCCCATTGAAATTTATTATATTAATTTAGTCCCCAATAGGATTTGATCATAACATCTCAGCTAATAGTCTCTTTTTTGAGTAATTTCAAGTTAAGATTCAGGAATTCTTAACAAGGGTATGCTGAAAAAGCTTGAGCATCTGTCTCTATTATGTATGTTAAGATCCTCCAAGAATGGAGATTTTACCAATTCTCTAGGTAAACTGTTCCAGTGCTTTACCACCCTCCTAGTTCATAGATTTTATAGACATTAGGGCTGGAAGGGATTTCACAAAAACAAGTCCACTGGGGTCAGATGACCCCAGCAAGTGAAGCATCCAAGCGTTTCTTAAAGGTATCCAGAGTAGGTGCTTGCACCACTTCTGGGGTGAGTCTATACCTGACTCTGGAAACTCAGACAGTCAGGTTTTTCCTCATGTCCAGTATAAAACAGTCTTCTAGCAGTTTGTGACCGTTAGACCTAGTCTTCCCTTGGGGTGCCCTGGTGAAGAGACGTTCTCCCAGTTCCTTATGCACATCCCTTATATACTTATAGGCTGCCACCAAGTCACTCCTGAGCCATTGCTTTTCCAGGCTAAAGAGTCCCACATCCCTCAGCCTCTCCTCATAAGACCTGCTCTCTTGACTTCTAATCATGTGCGTGGCACTCCTCTGGACTCTTTCAAGCTTCTCCACATCCTTTCTAAAGTGCGGAGCCCAGAATTGGATGCAGGACTCCCAGCAACAGCCTCACCAAGGCCAAGGAAAGTGGGAGGATGAGTTTTTGGGTCTTGCTTGAGATGCATTGGTAGATGCAAGATAAAGTTCTATTTGTTTTGCTGGCTGTAGCATCGCATTGGTGGTTTATGTTCATCTCGTGGTCAGTTATGACTTCCAAATGTCTTTCGGTCATAGTGTGAGTGAGGGTAGCACTGCTGAGCTTATAAGTATGATGTGCAGTTTTTCTCCTGAGGTGGAACATCTTGCACTTCTCTGTGTTGAATATCATTGGGTTTTGATCCGCCCACCTTGTGAGTCTGAATTGCCATCCTATGCTCTAGTGTGACTGCACTTCCCATAATTTGGTATTGTCTGTGAACTTAGCCAGTCCTCTTCTGACACCCAAATTCATATAATTTATGAATACATTAAAAAGTACTGGTCCAAATGCTGAACCCTGGTTGCCATGTTGACTTGCTTCCATCGATTATCACTCTCTGGGTCCGACCATGGGGTCAGTTCCCCAGCCATCAGATTGTAAGGTTTTTGAGGCCACAGTCCAATTTTACCATGAGGATATCATGGGCGACCAAGTCAAAGACTTTTTTGAAATGCAAATATATGACATCAACCTCTACTCTTTTGTTCAGGTGATACGTTATCTGGTCATAGTAGGAAATGAGGTTGGTCAGGCAAAACCCGCCTGCAACAAAGCTGTGTTTGCTATCTCTCAGAATGTTGCCTTCTGTTAGCCTGTTGATGGTTTTTTTGATGAGTTTTTCATAGATCTTTCCAGGGATTGAGGTCAAACTGATTGGCCTGCAGTCTCCTGGATCTTCCTGCCTTCCTTCCACTTTGGGCACTTCGGACCAGGCTCGCTTGGAGCTGCATGGGGTGATTCTGAGCGTAAGACTCCCTGGCTTCCTATCTCTTTTCTTTTCTGACTCCCACCTGACTAAAGGTCTCCTGCTTCTGTTTAGCTCGCTTTCTGATTCTTTTCTTGCATTTTCGCAGTGTTTTTTCTTCTTTTTCTCTGCTCTCTGTCCCCACCCCCTGTACTTCCAATCTTTTTGTCTGCGAGTTGCTTCTTTACAGCCTTTTTTTTCTTACTGTCTCTTTTCCTTTCCTTTCTTTTCTGCTTGCTTGTTGCGGGGAGTTATCTTTTCCAATATCTTGCCTTCTGAGGGGTGCTTTTAATTTCCCTCCTATTTTTCTTTTTCTTTTTTTCTGTTTCTGTTTTCTTTTTCTTAACCCTCATAATGCCCCCGCTTCCTCCTGGCTTTTTTCCCCTCTGCCCCTTTCCCCTCTCCCATCTAGAGTTTTATGGCCACATTCCCAGACACTTATCTTTTTAGTTAGTATAAACATCTTTGTTTTCATTTTCTCAGTCACAGCTTGAGCTTAACTCTGTCCTAACAGGAATGGCTGCTCCTACACACAGCAGCTGGCATGAGGATGCCTCTCAGAACCTCCCCATTACCCATGACTTGAGGGTTCACCCCCCCACACACATCGGGGTCGAGGTCTGCATAGATGCCCTAGCTAGTCTCCTGGCACAGTGTAACATGCGTTACGCAGGTCGTGTTAACACAGTCCCAATGATTTACCTGAGCGATTCCACCCTAGTTAATAGGGTGTGCACAGAGTGCCTGGACATTGCGGGTGCACACTATTTTGTCACGCTCTTAGACAGCCCAGCAGTGAGGGTGGTGATTTCTAATGTGTCCCTGCATGTGACCGATCAGGAGCTGGCCAAGGATCTCGAGCCCTGTGGGGTTCTTACGAGTCCCTTTCGCCGACTGACGCTGGGAAGCAAGAACCCAAAGTTGAGGCATGTCCTGTCTTTTCTAAGGCAGGTTTTCATGCTCCTCAGGGAGGGCCCACGGTCCCTGCCTCATTCCTTGAGCCTCATGTTCAACGGGCGGAGATTTGTTATCTCTTTTTCCTTTGGGAAGACCACGTGTTTCCATTGTGGTAGTTCTTCCCACCTGACAGCCCACTGTCCGTGGGGGAGAGCAGCTAGAACATCGGAGACTACAGTGGCGCTGACAGATGGCGCATCCACCTCTAGGACACAGGCCCCACCCAGTGAGGCTGGGAGCTTTTTCCAACCTTATTCCACCCCTTTTCCATCTGAGGGGGCTGGAGTTTCTGTTTCCTAGTTTCATAGTAGCTAGGGTCAAGAGGGACCTGAACAGATCATCTAGCCTGACCCCCTGCCGCAGGCAGGAATGAATGCTGGGTTCACAAGACCCCAGACAGGTGATCATCCAACCTCCTCTTGAATTTGCCCAAAGTAGGGGGGAGGATCACTTCCCTGGGAAGTTGATTCCAGATTTTGGCCACCCTAACTGTAAAATATTGCCTTCTGATCTCTAACCTAAACCTATTCTCCATCAGTTTATTACCGTTATTCCTCGTCACCCCAGGTGGTGCTGGGGAGAAATGGGCTCTACCTATTTGCTGTTGATCTCCCCTGATGAGTTTGTAGGTAGCCACCAGGTCCCCCCTCAGCCTCCTTTTGCTGAGGCTTAACAGGTTCAGGTCCCTCAGTCTGCCCTCGTAGGGCCTGTCCTGCTGCCCTCTCACCAAGCGGGTGGCCCTCCTCTGAACCCTCTCCAGGCTGGCCACATCCCTTTTGAAGTGCGGCGCCCAGTACTGGACGCAGTACTCCAACTGCGGCCTGACCAAAGTCGCATAGAGGGGGAGTATCACCTCTCTGGACCAGCTTGAGATGCATCTTTGGATGCATGAAAAGGTATGGCTGGCCTTGCTGGCTGCGGTCTGGCATTGGTGGCTCATGTTCATCTTGGAGTCAATAACGACTCCGAGATCCCTTTCTGCCTCTGTGCTTTCAAGAAGGGAACTCCCCAGCCTGTAGGTATGCTGTGGATTCCTCCTCCCAAGGTGCAGCACCCTGCATTTGTCTATGTTGAAGCCCATCCTATTCTCGTCTGCCCACTTTTGTAGTCTGTCTAAATCTAGTTGCAGCCTCTCTCTCCCTTCAAGTGTGTCCACCTCGCCCCACATCTTAGTGTCATCAGCAAACTTGGACA
>NW_005843388.1:0-11473 GCF_000455745.1 Alligator sinensis | reverse complement strand
AGCGTGCTTTCCACCCCCTCGTCCAAGTCGCTGATGAAGATGTTAAACAGTGAGGGACTGAGGACTAAGCCCTGGGGTTCCCCACTGCTCACATCTCACCAGGTTGAGTACAACCCATCCACTACTACTCTCTGGTTGCACCCCATCAGCCAATTTTTTACCCATCCAACTGTGTAGGGATCAACGCCACAGTTGCTTAATTTATTGATGAGGATGGGGTGAGATACAGTGTCAAAGGCCTTCTTAAAGTCTAGAAAGACTACGTCCACGGCGAAACCATCATCCAAGGATTTAGTTACTTGGTCATGAAAGGCAATCAGGTTGGTCAGGCAGGACCTGCCTTTGATGAACCCATGCTGATTGCCCCTGAGCATGATCTCCCCTGCAGGCCCCTCACATATGTGCTCCTTGATGATTCTCTCCAAGATTTTCCCGAGCACCGAGGTGAGGCTTTCAGGCCTATAGTTACTTGGGTCCTCCTTCCTCCCTTTTTTGAAAATTTGGACCACATTAGCTAGTTTCCAATCCCCCGGCACCTGGCCAGATGACCATGAATGCTCATACAGCCGGGTCAAGGGCTCCGCAATGACCCCTGCCAGTTCCCTCAACACCCTTGGGTGGAGGGCATCTGGACTTGCAGATATAAAAATGTCTAGCCCTTCCAGAAGATCCCTAACTACATCTGCACTGACTGAAGGCCTGACAGAGCTGTCCCCGAGATTGTCCCTACCTCTGGTAGGTGGGATGTCCCGGTCCCTGTTCAAGAAAACAGAGGCAAAGAAACTGTTAAAAATATCAGCTTGCTTGTCTGGTGTAACCACAAGATTACCGTTTGCGTCTTGCAGGGGCCCTACATTGCTTGGTGCCCTCTTCTTGCTCCCTATGTACTTGAAAAAGGACTTTTTGTTGTCCTTAATCCTGGACGCTAGCCTGAGTTCCATCTCTACCTTGGCCTTCCTAATAGCCCTCCTACACTCACGGGCTGAGGAGGAGTACCACTCCTTGGTGATAGCTCCTCCCTTCCACTGGTTGTACGCCCTCCTCTGGTGTGAGAGCGCCGTCCAGTGGAGGGGCTGGGACTAATCCCCAACCCTCCCTCCTACCCAATCCACCAGCAGTGCCCACCCCCACCGGTGCAGAGACACCACCAGGTCGAGAGGCTGATGCCTCCACTTGCCCCCTGCCTACCCTGACCGCCCTGATTGAGGTGGCTGGGGTGGCCAGTGATTGTGGCATCAAGGCCCTGTCGGATAATGGGGCTCAGGCCTCCTCCCAGTTGCCCTCCACCGTGGCCTTGTCTGAGGTGGATGGCCCTGGGGAGGCAGGTCAGAAGCAGTTCGGCTCATCCTCTATGAAGCGTGGGCCAACTGCCACTAAGAAGAAGAAGAACAAAGAGAAAAAAGTGAAGGGGACCACTCAGGGCACCTCATCCCTGCTGAGACCCTCCTCAGCTGGAGAGCCTGGCCACCTCCGGCTTTCATGTCAGTGACCCTGTTGACCAGGGACAGGGGCGGCTTGGAGGTGGGGGAGGTGAAGGCAGGGGGCACCAACCCCTCACCAGTCTCCCACTTCCCGGAGTCCCATGGCAGTAAAAGCTATGCACAATGCCTCTCTTCTGGAGATCTGACCCAGGGGGCACTAGAGGAGACTGCTGACCTCTTGGTCATGTCCCAGGCTACTGAATTAGATGAGGAGGCTAGTGAGATGGAGATCCAGCTTTCTGAGTGGTGCAAGCGACCTCGAGACCAGGATGACCTCTCTCCCCCAAGAAGGCAGGGATTGCTCTTCTAGAGCCAGTCCATGACCTGTATGATCAGAGGAGGCTGATGTGCCTAGATATTGAGGGTGTAGATACTGCATTTGCGGGTGAGCTCCCAACTAGGGTGCAGCCTCGCCACGCTTGTGTTGGAAATGTTCAGCCCATGTTGGCAGACCCCCACTGGGTTGGTCCCAACTATGGGGGTCTTCTGACCTTTTTGAAACAGACCAAATGACAGAAGAACATAGTAGGGTGCATCACCCAATGGTGCGCAGATCCTAAAGTTTTTGTTAAGGCTGCCAGTGCTGCGGCCAAACTTATGCAACAAGACCTAGGCACTTGGCTGATGGCTTACTGTCTGGAGAAGCTCACACAGCGGGTGAGAGATGATTGGGGCCTGGCGGGGTCCCTGGAGTAGACTAGGGCATGATAGGCCTTCCCCAACCTCTCTCTGCTTTTTGCTCTGCTCTTGGGTGCTCGCTCTTTTCACCTATACCTTACCTCACTCTTCCTCTCCTATACCCATACCCATGGCAGCCACAACCATTGGCACTTTTAACATCAACGGCTGTCGAGATCTGGTGAAATGAGAGGCCATCCTAGAGCTCTTGCGCCAGAAGCATCTGGCTGTCACCTTCCTCCAGGAAAGTTTTAAATCACCTCAAGACCCTCAGGGGCCGGGTAATCACTGACCTGGGTGAAGTAAGTGAGCATGTCATTGCCTTCTATTGTGACCTGTTTGCGGCTAAGCCATCCTGCCCTGTTGCCATGTGGGAACTCCATGCTGACCTGCCACACCTTTGTGCCCTGGAGGCCAGCGAGCTTGAGCAGAAATTGTCTCTGGCGGAGTTGGCAACTACCACAGCTGGCCTCACCTCTGGCAAAGCCCCGGGCCTTGGGTTACCTGCTGAGTTTTACAAGACTCTGTGGCCTCTCCTTGACCCCGTCTCCTGCGCATTTTCCAGGAGAGCCTTGCCGACCAAGGTCCTGTTGATCAGCTCATACCGTGGATGTGTCCTCATTGCAAACAACCTGGTGGTGCGACCTTGTGGCATAGGTGCACTGTACTCGATTCACCACAGGACCTACTTGAGAAACTCCAGCGCCTCCTGGTTGATTTTTTTCTGGGATGGGTGCCACTGGCTCCCATGAGCTGTCCTTTACCTACCTGTAGCTGAGGGGGGGGAGGCAGAGTTTGGTTGACCTTGTGAGGAAGGTGGCCGCCTTCTGCCTGCAGGCCCTTCAATGACTCCTGTACGGTGAGGAGCACCTACCTCGGCAACAACTAGCATGCAGTTCCTGCAGAGGGTGGGGGCCCTTGGCTTTGACTGGGAGCTCTTCCTGTTGGACCTCACGCTCCTGAACTGGGCAGTGCTTCCGGCTTTCTACCACAGTGTGGTATGAGCCTGGCAGGCCACCTTCTGCCTCCAGCCCCAGGCCTGTCACCTGCAGTTCTCGCAGCTGCTGAGGGAACCCCTGGTGCACAACCGAGCTCTAAGGCGCCCCATGCTGAGCCTGGCCTCTGCCAGCCTCGCAGCCATTCTCATCCAGGTGCGTGTTCTCTGCCTGAGTCATCTTGAGCCCGCTCGGTCGGCCTGGCTCTCACCCAAGGCCTTGACCACCCGGCCGGGCATGCGCTCTGTCTGCAGCGTGGGCCGTCTGCTGTGTGACATCCAGGCTGCCCTCCCATTGGAGGCAGAAGCCACCCTGGATGACCATCTCTGGGTGGGCCAGGTCCTCTGTGCTGCAGATGCCCTGAGCGAGGTTTTCCCGTGCTGCTAGTCACCCCGGCTGTGGCCAGTGAGTTGGCTGGAGGACCTGGCACCCTACTGACGCTCCCTGTGCCTCCTGACAGTGACACGGGTTGCCCCTTTGCTTTTCTGTCATGTAGAAGCCTGTATGCCTGGGTGGTTCACTTCCGCCATGCCCAGGTGCTGGCAGGCCACCCCGATACACTGTTGCAATGGCACCTGGGTCCGCCAGATTCCCCACTGGCCCACCCGTCTTGGCTCACATTGTATAAGCTGCCAACCGCCAAGAAGACTGGTGACCTGCAGTGGCAGTTGCTGCACGGCATCTTAGCCACTGGCATGTTTGCGTCCCACTTTGACCCAGCCACCTTGACGGCCTGCTGCTTCTTCCCAGGGGGTGTTGAAGAGACCCTCTTTCATGCCTTCCTCAACTGTCCCTGCCTGCGGCCACTCTTTGTCACTCTTGAGCCCCTGCTACAAGCGCTGGGCAGGAGCCTCTCGGAGACCACGTATGTGTGCTCCTACCCATACTGGGCAGCTGAGAAGGGCCCCGTCTACCTGGCCAACTTTTTACTGGGTCAGGCCAAGATGGCCGTCCTCAAGAGCCGCCGAAACCAGCTTGCTGGGACCATCTCAGATGATGCCCTGCGCCTCCTGGTGCAGGCGCACCTCTTGCTGGAGTTTGAGTATGCTGTGCTCTGGCGGACGGTACATGCCTTTGAGACACGCTGGCCCCTTGAGGGAGTGCTGTGCCATGTGGAGGACGGCCATCACAAATACATGCTCAGATGTCATGACCAGTCTGGGTGACTGGGTAGGCTCAGTGTTGGACTACGACTCCCAGCTTGTGCCACGCCCTGGGCCCTCACCAGGCTGCTTTTTTGCTTTCTTTTTTGTGTGGGAAGTTGAAGGTGTTGTCCTGTATATGATCGGATAGAGCAGGGTAGGAATCGTTTATTTATAAATATGACCATGTGGCCGGCGTTCCGACCGCATAACTAGCATGTAAGACACGACATGGAATGTAGCGAAGGTGTCTGTCATGGTGTGATGCGATGAATGAAATGACATTGTGTTCTTGGTTTGATGGTAATGTGTTTGTTTTTGCTTTGTAAGCAGCCAAACTTTTTGTATCCCCAAGCCCCTAAATAAAGTAGTTAAAAAGTCAAAAGTCCTTCCTTCCTTTTTTGAAGATAGGCAGCACATTGGTCTTCTTCCAATCTTCAGGAACGTCTCCCAAGTGCCACAAGTTCTCAAACATCCTCACCATTGGCCGTGCTATGATGTCAACCAAGTCTTTTAGCACCCTTGGTTACATTCCATTTGTGCCAGCTAACTTGTGAATGTCCAACCTCTCAAGCTGTTCTCTCACAAGATCTTTGCCAATTATAGGCATATGTTCACTCTTACCCTGGTAATCCTGTCAGGCAGAGTGATCCCCTTGGGCTGGTGAAAAACCAGCGGAAGGTAATCATTGAGATTAGCATTTTATTTGGTGTCAGTTGCCCCATTTGGTTCCAAGTCCCCTCTCAGTCTTCTCTTTTGTAGGCTAAAGAGGCCCAAGTCCCTCAGCCTCTCCTCATATGGCTTGTATTGCAAGCCCCTGATCATACGGGTGGCTCTTCTCTGGAACCTCTCAAGTTTTTCCATGTCCTTGTTGAAGTGTGGTGCCCAAGACTGGACGCAGTACTACAGCTGTGGTCTCACCAGTGCGGAGTACAGTGGGAGTATCACTTCCTTAGTTTTGCATGAGATGTAACAGTTAATGCATACCAGCATGTTGTTTGCCCTGCTGGCCACAGCATCGCCTTGCCGGCTTATGTTCATGCAATGGTCGATTACTACTCCTAGGTCCCTTTCGGCCGTGGTGTAAGTCAAATTGTTACCACCGAGCCTGTAGGTATGCTGGGGATTGTTTGCCCTCAGATGGAGCACCTTATACTTCTGAGTGTTGAACGTCATCTGGTTCCAGTCTACCCAACTCTCCAACCTGTCCAGGTCCACCTGTATCTGTAACCTATCTTCTGGCATGGCCATGCTCCCCCATAACTTGATGTCATCTGCAAACTTGGCCAGCGAACTTTTCATCCATCCTTTATAAGCTTCTCTTTCAGATTCAGGAAGTCCATGAGTTCCCTTTTGAGCCAAGGGGGGGACCCCCATCCCTTTTGCTACCTTTCCTATGGGCCAGAATGGACTTCCCTTGTGTTTTTAGGATTGTGTCCTTAAGGAGTGGCCGCTCATCATGTACTCCTCTCCCTGTCAGATCATGGTCTCTCAAGGCCTCGACAAACAACCTCCTGAGCTTGTGAAAGTCAGTTTTCTTAAAGTGAAGGATTTCTGCATTGCTGGCTGATTTGCCAGCTTTGCAATAGATAAAGTGATCAACTCATAATCACTGTCCCCAAGCTTCCCTGTGATCCTCAGGTTGCACACTAGCTCATCCCCTTTTTCTAGTAGCAGATCCAGCACTGAGAAAGTTTGTCTTAGTATGTAACATAAATTTCTCTTGCTGCAACTTCAAACCATTGCTTCTTGTTTTGTCATCTGCCATCACTGAGAACAGTCTAGCTCTATCTTCTTTGGAACCACCCTTCAGGTAGTTGAAGGCTGTTATTAAATCCTCCCTCAGTCTTCTCTTGTCCAGATTAAATAAGCCCAGTTTCCTCAACCTCTCCTCAGAAGTCATGTTCCCCAACCCCCTAACCATTTTTGTTGCCCTCTGCTGAATTCTCTCCAGTTTGTCTATATCCTTTCTGTAGTGGGGGTCCAGAAGTAGACACAGTACTCCAGGTGTAGCCTCACCAGTGCTAAATAGAGGATTATAATCACTTCCCTCGATCTGATGGCAATGCTCCTACTAGTGCAGCTTAGAATGCCGTTAGCCTTCTTGGCAACAAGGGCACACTGTTGGCTAATATTCAGCTTACAGTCCACTGTAACCCCCAGGTCCTTTTTGGCAGAGCTTCTGCAGGCTGTTTCTAACCTGTACCAGTGAATGGGATTGTTTGGTCCTAAGTTCAGGACTTTGCATGTGTCCTTATTGACCTTCATGAGATTTCTTTTGGTCCAAACCTTCAATTTGTCAAGGTGTCTCTGAATCCTAGCCCTACCCTCCGACATATCCACTACTCCCCCCCCAGTTTGGTGTCATCCATGAACTTGTTGACAGTGTACTCCATCCCATTTTCCAGCTCATTAGTGAAGATATTGCACAAAACCAAGCCCAGAACCAATCACTGGGACACTCCACTTGATACCGACTGCCGACTAGACATTGAGTCATTGACTACTACCCTCTGAGTCTGCTGATCCAGTCAGTTTTCTATCCACCTTACACAGTCCATTCATACAACCTGTACTTCCTTATTTTGATTGCAAGAATATTTTGGGAGACTGTATCAAAAGTCTTGCTAAAGTCAAGGTATATCATGTCCAATGCTATCCCCACTTTCACAGAGCCAGTCATGTCATCTTAGAAGGCAATCGGGTTGCCATGGTAAATCCAGGCTAACTGTTCCTAATCACCTTCTTCTCCTCGAAGTGCTTAGAAATGGATTGCTTGAGGACCTGTTCCATGATTTTTCCAGGAACTGAGGTGAGGCTGACTAGTTGTAGTTCCCCTGATCCTCCTCCTTCCCTTTTTTAAGGATGGGCTCTATAGTTGTCCTTTCCCAATTATCTGGGACCTCTCCTAATTGCCACAAGTTTTCAAAGATGATGGCCACTGGGCTCTGCAATCATATTGGCCAACTCCTTCCATATCCTTGGGTTCGTCCTGTCTGGCCCCATGGACTTGTACATGGGCAGCTTTTCTGAATAGACCCTAACTTATTTTTTTGCCACTGTTGGCTGCTCACCTCCTCCCCAAACTGTGCTGCCAGGTCCAGTAGTCTGAGTGCTGACCTTGCTGTGAAGACTGATGTGGAAAGGGCATTGAATACTTCCGCATTTTATGTATCCTCTGTTACTTGATTGGCTCCCCTATTTAGTAAAGGACCCACATTTTCCGTGATCTTCGTCTTGTTGCTGACATACTTATAACAACCCTTCTTGTTACCCTTCACATCTTTTGCTACCTACAATTCCAATTGCACTTTGGCCTTCCTGATTTCCTCCCTGCATGCCCAAGCAATGCTCTTATACTCCTCCCTAGGAATTTGTCCACTTCTTGTAAGCTTCCTTTTTGTGTTTGAGCTCACTGAAAAGTTCCCTGCTAAGCCAAGATGGTATTTTGCCGTACTTGCTAGCCTTACTGTGTATCAGGATGGTTCATTCCTGCATCCTTAGTAAGGTTTCTTTAAAGTATAGCGAGCTCTCCTGGATTCCTTTCCCCCTCAGACTGGCCTCCCAGGGGACCCTGCCCATCAGTTCCCTGAATTAGTCAAAGACTGCTTTTCTGAAGTCTAGGGTCTGTACTCTGGTGCTATCCTTCCTTCCTTTCCTCAGGATCCTGAACTCAATCATCTCATGGTAACTGCTGCCCAAGTTGCCAACTACTACTTCATTTTCCACCAATTCTTCCCTGTTTGTGAGCAGCACCTCAAGAAGGGCACAGCCCCTAGTTGGCCATTCCAGGACTTGCACCAGGAAGTTGTCCCCAACACTGTCCAAAAACTTCCTGGATTTCCTATGCATTGCTGTTTGCTCTCCCAGCACATGTAAGGGTGATTGAAGTCCCCCATAAGAACCAGGGTCTGTGATTGGGAAACTTGCACTAGCCGTTTGAAGAAAGCCTCATCCACCTGGTCTAGTGGTCTATAGCAGACACTAACCACAATGTTACCCTTGTTGCTTTTCCCTCTGACCCTAACTCAGAGACTTTCAATAGGCCTGTCTCTAGTTTCATACCGGAGCTCTGAGCAACTTTACTTCTCTTTTACATATAGTGCAACTCCTCCTCCCCTTCTCTCCTGCCTCTCCTTCCTGAACAGTTTATACCTATCCATGTCAGTGTTCCAGTCATGTGAACTATCCCACTAAGTCTCTGTTATTCCAGTCATGGCATAGTTCTGGGACTCTGCAAGAACTTCCAATTCTTCCTGCTTGTTTCCCAGGCTCCGTGCATTTGTGTACAAATACTTGAGGTAACTAGCCAATTGCCCTACTTTCTCAGGAAGAAGCAAAAGGTCTCCCCTGTTGCCCTCTCTCGTTTGCTCTTCCTCCAGGTCACCTACTTCCCCACCAACCTCAGGGCTTTGGTTTTCATCCCCCGGTGAATCTAATTTACAGCCCTTCTCACTAGGTTAGCAAGCCTGGCTGCGAAGATGCTTTTTGGTGGATCCTGTTTCTTCCTAGGAATCCTTCTTCTTGGAACAAAGAAGGTCAAAAACACTAAAGTATGTCATTCATACACTTTTTCCAGTGCATGAAAAAATAACAAAAGGCAAGATATGTTTCTTTTTTAAGTACTGTTCTTAGACCAAGAGCATGTTAGATTTATTAGAATTAATTGTATGTCATTAAAATTGTCTTTCAAGGTACTTAGCTCTGCTGGAGGCTAGCTTCATTTATTATCCATGTCTGATATACCTTCATACAGAAAGATAATGGTTTTAATGCTGTGGAGTTAGGGCATTCAGTTAAGAAATTTTCCTGAGAAAAAGGGAATACCAATTGAATTTGATTAGCATTATTTATGGTTTTACTCTCTGCTGTTCATAAGTTCATACCTAATATAGCCAGCAATTGTGCAATAATGTAGTTCTATAGAAAAAATAAACCCCTTATATATTGCATTATTTTTGGTCCCTAAAATGGTCTCGTAGTGCAGTAGGGAACAGAAAGGATTTTTCCTCTTCTCTGCATCTGGTTTGTTATAGATTGTTACAGATTGTGGGTACAGGTGAAAATGGGATATGGCACCTCATACTTTCCATCATTGTGAAGATACTAGAGAAGGAAGACACCATTGTTGTACATCTACTCTGCATCAGCCAGAAGATCTGACTGGACACAAAGAAGAGGATGATGCATTGTAAAAACTGTATGTCTTGAGAGTAGTCTCTGTAAATTTAGTGTCAGCTCTTGTTAAAGAGCTGCAGGACTAATATATTTCTTGCTAATTACTATTTACAGCTTACCTACTCACATACTTAAATTATGTGAGAAAGTATCAATTAACTTTATCACATAAGTACTCAAGGTCTGTTTTCTGGTGTTTCAAAGCAGACTTAAAGCTACCCTAATGGCCAGTTGTGGATTCCACTTTATAGGAGGATTTGCAGGTGGCTCAGAACTTCCATAGTTGAACAGCAAACTAAAGTATTGACCAGGAACTCAGGAGACTAGGTATCCATTTCTGGCTTTGCCACAGATTTTCTTAGTGAGTTAGGCATATACATTGACTGTATTCCAGTAATGCCCTGAGAAGTTAGAGGCCTGATTTTTCAGAGGTACCGAGTGTATGGAACACACCTTTGAACATAATGCCACTATTCTAGTGGTTCTTAAATTGTGGGGCTCACAATATCAGCGGATGGGGACATGGGAGTGGGGGCTGTGGGTTGGGAGTAAGGGGAGCATGCTGAGGAAGTGGGGACATGCTGAGGACATGGGGCTATAAATGGGGTCATGCTGAGGAAAAGTTTGGGAAGCACTGTGATCTCTCTACACACTGCTTTTTCAAAATTGTGTATGTAATTTAGAGAAAAGAGAAAAGTAAGTGTATGTATTAAACTTTGTCTTCTTTTTATTATACTGACTCCCACCCTTTCTTTCCCAAAACTTGTAGCAGAAAGTTACTCTTGATGGCTGCTGCCAAAAATCTCTTGTTACTTAATTAAAACTGAACTAAACTAAACAAGTGGCTGAGAGAAAGGGGCAGGATTCACGTGTGCCCCAAAATGCATATAATACTATGTCAGGATGGAGGTTTGAGATTTATAATATATAAATATTTCAGCCTATAAAATATTTTATTGGTATCAAGTAAAAAACCCATTGTGGGTTGTGTAGTTTGGATTGTGTAGTCTTCAGTGAAAGTGCCCTTTATTTCAGTGGGAACTTTTCTTTAAGTGGTGATATGATGCAACCCTAAGTCTATGAAATAAATGGCTAGTTCTTTTCTATGTTTATGGATATTGATATAAAGGTTAGGGACAGAAGTTACACATAAACAGGTGTAAGTGATCGGAAACCAGTTCAAATATGTAACCCAACAGAAGTTCGGTGCATATAAACCACTTTCAAAATGACTGAAACCAGTTTAAGATAAATCTGGATGTAGTATCAGACTTAAATGATTTAAGTTTAATCAGTTTATTTAACTTCTGTCCTGGATCCCTTACAGATTCAAGTTAACTCACAGTCCCCCAGCATCCCATGATGCTTTGCACTTCCCCTGAAACTGCCCCCCTCCCCACCTTGCAGGGTGGGTGAGCTAGCCTTGGCCAAAGCTATCTGCTCCAGCTGAGCAAGGAGGCATGCTCTAGCACCCCCTGGCTTCTGGCTTGGACCACTGCAGGCATGTGGCTGTATTTCTGGAATTTAAAGTGAATGTGTGTTCATTTGCTTATCAGTTCAATCTACACAGCTTAGACCACAGGCGAGCAAAATACAGCCCATGTGCCATATCTGGCCCACCGGGTGATTTCATCTGGCCCATGGGCGGGTGTCTACCAATTCACTGTATCCAGGCCAGACCCCGGCTGCCCCTGCTGTGCTCACATGGGGCTGAGCCTCACTAACTCCTGTGGAGGCAGCATGTGCTGCGCTCCCACCCTTGCTCATGGGGTGGCCCTGATCCTGGCCTCACAGGTAGGGAAGTGGTGGGTGGGGAAATGGCGGCGGTGGGTCAGGGGGGAAGTGGTGGTGGGGGGATGGAAGTGGTGGGGGGGCAAGTGGGTGGGGGAAGTAGTAGTGGCAGGCAGGTGAGAAGTAGCAGTGGGTGGGTAGGCAGGCAGGGGAGGCAGCAGTGGTGGGCAGGTTGGTGGGAAGAAGCAGCAAGCATGAGGGAAACAGT
>NW_005843387.1:157911-172854 GCF_000455745.1 Alligator sinensis | reverse complement strand
CCCACTCCACATGCAGCCACCACCCTGCCCACATACCCTCCCCCTCCCCCCGCCACCCCATGCCACTGCCACCCCCTCCCCAACAGGCTGGGGAGGGGGTGGCAGTTACCCCGGGGATGCCGGATAACAGAGATTTTACTGTATTTATTTAAAAGGCCCGGTGATATGTAGATCATCTGTAAGCAAGGCTCTGGTACTCAAGCAAGTGCCATTTCATAACACAAATCCTCTAGAACTGACTAATGAAACTCAAGTAAATAGCTAAATTATACATTGCTTGGTATTACTGCGTAAAATATTTTATTACATTCATGCATATTGAAAAGTGATGTGGGAACTGCACATTAATATAGTACTGCATAGAACTGTGAGTTTTCAGGGGAGACATGCAAACTTTTTTGCTCCCTATATTAAATGCACAGGTATATAAAAATCAAAGGTTTTGAAATACAAGAAGCACAAGGAAAAAACCCCTCCTCGTTAAAAAAAAAAAAAAATGACCAGTACCTATTAGGCCTCCTGGAGCAGCATACTGTAGATCATTGTGTTCTGCAAAAAGGGACACAATTTTGGAAAAGATTGGCTTGCACATGAGTTTTCCTTCACTGTCCTTGGAGACTATACCAGGTCTGACCTCAATTTCCTGGCCCACCTGATTATCATGGAGAAAAAAAAATAGATACATGTTTCACTACAGTGCAAGGTTAGCTGTTTTTCAAAATCACAGGTATTTAATTTTTTTTGATACTGGGTTTACAAAGAACTCCCGGGTGTATTCAATATTTACTGAAGGTTCAGCTATCTTCTACCTTCTTTAAGGTAACACTTAAAGTCTAGTTTACTTACAAATTTAGCTAGTATATGGGAGCCAGAAAAACTAATTATCCAAACCAAAGAAAGTACATGTTGTATAAACATCAAGTGTTAAATGTCCCGTTTACTTTCCAATTTAATAGTCAAAGATGCTATTTAACAGCCAGAAACTTTAAAATATTCCCATTGACAGTACCCTTCCCCCCACAAAGAACCTGAATACATGGTCATGGGTACTGTTGGTATAGTGATGGAATGTATAGCTAACACACCCAACTAGCTGCTAATTCTAAATAAAAGTCTCTCTCAAACTCCATCTTTTTTAAACTTTTACCAAACAAACGTGCCCAGACAAGAAACTACAACCCCTCTTGCTGCAAAGCATAAGAGGCACATATGAACTTTGAAAAAGGTCATTGTCATTTCAGAAGCTCTCCATATTGTTACTAGTAATATTTAGAAGATTACTGTGACAAATATACAAAAAGTATTTTGAGTGCTTTACAGCTTTTGTGCAACATCATGTTTACTATTTACCATTTCTATTTATCTTTTACAATAGAAAAGTGGGGAAAAAAAACTTAAGATAAAAATGCTCATGAAATTAGAGTGGCACGTGCAAACATCACCTGAAACTTTTTTTAAATTTTTTTTAATAGTTGGCTATACTAACTCTAGTCTATGCATTACATAAAATACAAAAAGGTTTTGACTGGCCCTAAAGAACCCCCCATTGTGTTCCTGTTCATTACTATAATGAGGTATTCAGAGGTCAAGAAAGTAGCTGCTACCTTTAGTACTCCTTTTAGAATACTACCACCAGCTACACCACCTTTAAGATCATCAACTTCACATCCAGGCTTGTTGACATCAAAAGACCTAATTACTGAAAAAGAACACACACCTCCATTAATATCAGCGCTTGGTAGATAAAATAATGCTGTTCTCTCTATGGCGCTGAATTATATTTGATCGTTTTAATAATGTTGAACACTGGCAAACTAGACTATATATCCCAGCACTTGTAACAGGAAAAAAAAGACTGCTGGTTTTCCCATCTCATTATTAACAGATTGTGTTTGGTATGCTCAGTGAACAAATAGCCTCTAGATTTCCCATGTGCATGTAAAATCCATCTTGTGGAAGTAGGTTTTAAGATGTTGTGAAAAAAAGTGTTAACACTTATGCAAATGTGACATAATATATTGTCACTATTAAAGTGTTAGCCAGACAAGTGATTATGTAAAAATGTCACTCACTCAACATACACATTCCTCACACCTTCAAGCATGTTATTTGCCAACAAGCATTCAACAGCTTGATTTTCATGCAACATTAGTTTGTCAGTGCTTAGAGTAATCTTCATACAAGAACAAATGTGACAAGTCTTTGAGAGGATAAATTAAAAAAACTTTTATATCACATTATAACCACTCCAAGGGCCTGGACATGCAACACATTTACACTAGCGTAATTTACATTCCATCAGTTTACAAAACCAAATTATACAAAGATCTTGAGGGGACAGATAAGTAATCATTCTGGGGTAGCTGCATGCAGAGAACTTCTGGGCTATTACTGAACTTCACCATTAGGTGGCAGTGGAACAGGTAAGGGCTACTTTGGGATAAACTGCAGGCACAATACCTATTGTTACTTACACCAATGAAAGTTTAGCCCAGATTTTTCTCAGATTCAAGTCAGTCACACTGTTGTAGGGCCGAATATTGTATGTCTGTTCTAGGTTTTTTGTTTTTTTTAATGCTAGCGAGAAGGCTGATTACACCAGTGTAAACATGTCACGTGTCCAAGCCCTTAAAGTGACAAAAAACAAGTTCAATTACATAGTTAAATATGTATGAATTACTGCTATATACAAAGTTTCAGCAAACAGAAGCTGCAGTGTACCAAATGCTCCTCTAACACTATTTAAAGCATCTTTCATAATCCTAGTATTGACTTAGGGGACGAGTAGTGCAACATGTAGATTACATTTAAACATTTACATACCAATAAGCCTTGGTTCAGATGTGAAGTCTCGCAAAGGGACTGGAATTTTCTTTACTATGTATTCACAAACTACCTCAATGTTGTATTTCAACTGTGCTGAGATTGGAATAATGGGAGCACCTTCTGCAACTGTGCCTATTACAGAAAAATAAAGTACTTTTATAAACATAGCTGTAGCATTTACCGAAAATATAGACAAACATTCAGACTGTCTTGAAAACCATGAATGGAATTGCAGGGACAATTTATATATTCCCAAAACCAGAAACTTAAAGTGATACAGAAATATCAGGTAGCTTTGTTTTTAATTTTAGCTCAAAGCAAGCCACACTGCTGCTGTTAGTAGCATAATATGGCTCATATTGCTTAAAATTGCTTATGCATTTGAAGTAGGAGACTTATATAGTTCAGGGGTGGGCAAAATGCAGCCCACGGGCTGGATGTGGCCTGCCAAGCCATTCTATCCAGCCCTTGGGGCCCCTAAAAAATTTAGAAAATTAATATTTATCTGCCCCTGGCTGTCTGTCATGCAGCCCTCGATGGCTTGCCAAAAAAACTCAGTAAGCGACCTTCCGCCCAAAATAATTGCTCGCCCCTGATATAGTTTGTTCTCCAAGACAACTGTGAACAGCTTTTTGCTCCAAAGAGAACTGGCTTCATTCTTGATGATCAGAAGTGACATGAAATGAATTCAAAGGATTATTCCAGTCATTTAATTCTAAGGAATGAAATAAGTTTTGCATGCTTTGGGAGACCTACAGAGGAACAGCATTACAGCAAAGTAATAGATTTGAATCCTCCAGTCTTACGATGTAACTTATGACTGGACCAAGTTGCCTTCAATGAAAAACTTTCCTGCTTGTTTGGACTGTAAATAGACCCTAAGTGAGACATCTCTCTCTTCCCAAGTGTTCTGAAAATGAGAACTAGTGCATCTTGACCCTCTCTGTTTGTTCTAGCAGACCCAGATCAAGATGTCCTACCAAAGACAGATCTAAAATATCTGATGTATCATTAGCTATTCTGCAGTAAGGCTGCACTAAAGTTTGCACTTGAAGTAGAAATAAAATTCCCCGTTTCAGACTTAGCTGATTTAGTTTTCAAGACTGGTATAATTTTTTTCAGGACTTTTATACCTTCAGTCAAGTACTTCATTTGCAAAGCAAACATTTAAACAGGCTCTCTTTTGTAGTGACAGCCCATCTTATTCACATGTCAATTTCTTTAAAAACCTCAGTACTCAAAAAAATTCAAACTTTCAACCAGCTTGGACACAGATCACTTAATATGACTGCTCAGATCTAAGCCACATCCATTTGTGATGCTGCTAATTTGCCTCCATAACCTTAGTTTGTACATCTGTCTGTTGAACAAAACAGAAAGGAAGCTAGGAAAGTGATGCTAAAGGAAAGGGGGGAGTAACATTTAGCAGAGCTTACTTAAAAGAAGCAAAAGTAGAGGACGGTCTACAAGGATGTGGCAACTGGGGCCATGGGATGACAGCCCAATTTTATGCCTGACATTATGCCTCTTTCTTTGACTTCCAATGTACTTGAGCAACAGAATAGGAAACCCCTAGACTTAAGATAGCAAGCAGGAGTACAGAGAAGCCAAAATACAAGGTGGGATTTGTAAAATGAAAGAGAGCTTATCACTTTATGAAGTCCATGACTAGACCAGAGACGTACAACAAGCAGCCCAGCAGGGCAATTTCAGCCGTCCACTGTAACTCTTTATTAAACCATTACATTTGTTGCTGCTCCTTAAGCTTCAAAAACAGAAGGATTTGAAAAGCAAAACCACGAGTCAACTTACTGTACTCTTCCCAGATGCAAATTGTGTCCGTCCTGCCTGGTAAAGCATCAATCTTTGCATGCACCTGCCTGTGTGGCTCAGTAACTGACTTGTAGACATGCTGAAGGCTTATGATCCTATAAGCAGTGGCCCTCAAAATGGAAAGCATAACTTGCAAGAGGCCTTCAGAGGCTGAGTTGTATGCTCCTATATTAGACATTTCCCTTTTGCAATTTTTTTTTGTGAAAGGCATTCGTATTCTATAATGATGAACGTAAGTAGTTTGTATTTGAAGTGCCTGAAGCAGAGGAGCAATGGTTGGCAATATGTAGTTAACTTAAGTCAAAAGTTCACGTTAGTTTAGGACCTGGACTTTTACTGGCCAATTTATGTTAGCTGTGGATGTTGCCTGCCTTGTTTCCCCCCCCTAGAGATAATCCTTAAAGGTACTAAATGACAGTTGTTTGGAAGCAAATGATAATGCTATTTACTTCCTATGCATTAGCTAGGAAATATGAAATGCTAGCTTAAAAAAAAAAAGGGGTATGAAATCCTGACTCACGTACAGAATTACTGAATGTGAATTCCAGGTTTTGGAAACCTACCTTGTACAAAAGAAAGAATCTGTTCATACTGCTCTTTAGCCTGGCTCTCCTTTACCAAATCAATCTTATTCTGTAGAATTAGAATGTGTTTCAATTTCATGATTTCTATAGCAGCTAGATGTTCAGAGGTCTGGGGCTGAGGGCACGACTCATTACCAGCTGAAAGAAAAAAGGAAAAATAATTATGCGCATAAATCTATGTTAAGGATACAAAAAGATACCTACTGTCCTACTGTTTAAGAGAATACTGCCAGATAGCTCTCACTCATTTTTGTTTTTAAACTGCCTGCATTTAGCACACTGTTGTTACCAAACTATGAAAAACTGCAATGACAGAACAAAAGACCCATGCAAGTGTATGTTACTCGATTATCCAGAAAGCCACCTTCCTTCCCACATGCCTGATGTGCTGTTGATAACAACAGAATTTACTGATTTTCCAGGAAACATGGCCCATCTATCCACTCAGTATTTTTTCCTTCTTAGGCGACTGAGAGCTAATAGTTTACAGTTCTTTCACACAATTAAAGCTGTAACAAGTCAGGCCTGTTATTTTTGTTTAGTTTCCATTAACTGGTGTTTATTCTGAACATCTAAAAAGGTTTTATTTACTTCCTATCAGTGGCACAACTGCTTTCAAGTCAGAATAGTGACATTCTACCTAGATTAGTTTATTAACATAAGACTGGACAAGATCAGGTACTTTGATTTGGTCCATATTAGCTTTGATTTACCATTTTTACAGACATCTTTGTACCCTGGTACAACTAGCACAATATATTTACATTAAGAGGAACAGAAAATGAGCTGACAGTTGAGGGAAAAGAAAAATGTGCTTAATCTGCTTAAACATCTTCATGATAGAATCTAAACCTTATCTTGCTAGAACAGTGATAATTTCATCTCTGCCCAGGATCCTCTACCATCACATGCATGCACAAGTATTACTGCTTCAGCTACTAAACTAGTCAGCATGCTTTAACTACATGGTAAAAATTAACTTATGAAAGCATGACATTTTTGTAAACACCATACTTCAAAAAATATATTTTTTTAAGTTTTAATGGCATTCACTTTTTGTGTGTGTATAAAATCTGGTTCCTGTTTTTCTTTAGAATAATTGCATTAAAATTAACCCATTGGAATATGATAAAACAGGTTCAACTTTCCATCTAAATATTACCTATCAACAGCAAAGCTGCATCCATGACTGCCGCACCGTTCAGCATAGTAGCCATCAAGATATCATGACCAGGACAATCCACGAAAGAGACGTGTCTGTTGCATAATAAGAAGAGAGAGAAAACCAGAAGCTGATTATCATTAACTGTAAACCAGAACTGAATTCATCATTAATAGGCATAACGATTTAAAGCACATGCAAATAATCTATACACTTCTAGGAATGTAGAAAGGTGCCTTTTGGAACTATTGTACTATTAACATGAATACTACTGAAAATCATCAACACAATCTTTTGAGTATATTGCATAGACTGCAATAACTGGACTATTTCAGGTTCTTGTCTGTATTCAACAGAAGAATCTTTATTCCGTAACATGGCAAGAACACAGCTGTATGCCGCTTCACTGACGATATTAAAAATTCACCAATGGTAAAGAAGAAGTAAAAGAAACTGGTGTGTTTAGTGAACTGTTTTGAGTGTTGGTCTTACAACTATCAGAGCCCACCAGAAAAGGAAAAAAAAAACTATTTTAGAACAACTGCAGAGGTATGAAATATTTTGCAAGCACTCATAACTATCCTACTTAAAACACCACAGATAATCTTCTGCACCTTTTAGATACTGACTCTGACAATATTACATTATTACAATATTGATAATATTACAATATTGTCACGTGAAGGCAGTTCCTTCACAGCATCTGATGAAGTAAACTGCTTCTTATGAAAGTTTGTTATACACCTCGGATTTAGTCTATAAGTTACAAATTTACCCTGCCTTCTACCTGACTTCAGACTAACATGGCAACTACTTTTCAATATTACACTTTGACAAGAATGACTGCCTCATCTCCAATTGTATTCCTAAGACTCACTCCCAAGTTAAGTTTTAAGTGTTCACGAGTCCGATTAAAAAGCCCTTATGATTTTGCAGTCTGTGGGGGAGAAGTTTAAGTGATGCTCTACTCTGAAAATAAACTTTAAAAATAGGTCTATGAATTTCCATGATAACCAATATCTAAGTGACTTTCAGAATTCAGATTACGAGTATGAGAAACAACATTTTATTTAAAAGCCCTGCAAACTAGATGGAACTGTAAAATTAATATTATGCTTTTTCAAGCAAGTAAATTGTCACCAGTAGCAGATTTTGCAATTCAAAGGTACGCCTTCAGCCATATCTGTACATCTTCAAGATCTTTAAAATACCTTAGGACTAAAGTGATAGGTTTATTAGAAAACTCTAAACAAAAGCCTTCTCAGTCATTACAACTTATTCAGTAATCCCTGTCAATGATGAGAAATTGAGATTTGACTCCTCTCTCAACTGCACGGGTTCCAAAGAGTCACCAGGAATCAAAAGCATATGTATCGCTTAGTAAACAGACACACCACAGACATACAAAGAATAAACAACGCTGCCACTTAATTAAACACTTTTATAGGATAGCATCCAATTTCAGGTTTTTAATTGCTGTTTTATATCTCTCTCTCTCTCTCAACAGCAGGCAAAAGTGACCTAAGTTTAGGCCAGAGGCAGGCAGCTGTAGTGGCAGAGGGAGTGTAACCACTGCTGAAGCTCTTCACTGCTGAACACCGAAGCCTCACATCCATGAGCTAAATCAAATGGCTCTGTGGGCCACAGGTTGCCAAACCCAATGTAGAAAAAACTACAAACAAGTCAAGAACAACTGAAGTCATTCAATCTACATCAGCCACCTGACTAATTTAAAGTTCCCTTTGGTCCCAGGAATATCTGTAGGGAACTCATCTGGTGTGCTACTTCCACAAGACCGGTAACACTCTGGTCGGGAACAGCTGGGATCCTCAAGTTTGTAGATCTGGAATAACAGAGAGAGAAACAGGCTTAGGTTACCAGTGGTCAGTCTCATATTTTTTCTCTCCCCCAAAAATAATACCAGTTAATATGTCAAAACAAACAAACAAAGCAGAGTTTCTAGATTTATTGCAATAACTAACCTTAGCATTGGCATAACCCAGCTTGATAGTGATATTTCTTTCCAGTTCATTTTTGAATCGGACAGTATGAACTCCAGATATAGCTTTGACTACAGTTGACTTTCCGTGAGCCACATGGCCAATTGTACCTATATATTAAAAGCAAATATTTGTCAATACATAATTGTTTAATTTGTGCAACGTTCTGCTTCAAATTACCTACATATGTAGACGGAGTACCTGTTAAACCTTCAATATCTAAATTAAGAACTAAATTTGTACAAGGTCACCCATAGCCCCATGAAACCAGCTGGCTCAGAGATTTAATTGTAAGCATATTTAGATTTCTTAACCAGTTTGGGTTTTTTTTTATATCAACATAGGCCATGATCCTGAGATAAGCTCTATATAGACACTCTGGGTACTTACTGTTCAATGATCATTACAGAACCAGGACTATATGGAGCGAAAACAAGTTTCAATTGAGGGAAACTGCAACTCCTACCTGAGACACACTTCTTTGAGAGAATAAGTCTCTCATGCCTAAAACATACACTACAACTACCTTTGAGCAAATAAATCCATGGTGGAACTGTTAACAACATACTACTTTACTTAAAGTACAAAGCTTAGATTTTTATTCAATTTTCTACATTTCATTGAAAAGTTTGGATTTTATCCATAGCATTTTAAAATAAAACTCTGCAGCACTGTGTTAGTTCAAGAGTGTCAAAAACTGTCACATCTATAATTAAATGTTCTTTTTTTACCTATATTAATTGTAGCTTGTCTACTGATGACTTCTGGTGAGAGAGGTGTCAGCTTGGTAACATCCTGTATGGGGCAAAATTTCACAATCTATAAGCAGTGTACATGTTCAGGTACAAGATAATAAAAAAAATGTTCTGTTAAGGAAACCCATCAAAAGTGTTTAAAATAGTTCTAATTGCTCACAGCATTAGACTTCTGGAAGAGGTCAGAAAGGGAATTTGTAAAAATGCCTCTATAATTAACATGTTATTCATGCATATATAATTAGAGAAAACAAAACTAGTAAAACTAATGTAAATTCACAGATAGCTATTTATAAACAGTGGGGAGTTTCCCAAATCCATTTATTCCTATCTGTGTGGCAAAGGAAAGGCATGTAATGGAAGAAAATCCTCTTAGATTAACAAAACTTTTTTATTTTATGGAGTGGTATTTGAAACAGTCCAAAAAATAAAAAATAAATAAAAAAGAGTATTTTGTTTTAAAAGTATACAAAGTTTACTCCTAACATTTTACTCATTACTTTTCATCTCCTTGCACTGTCTGTTCAAGATGCTGAATCAGGGAAACACTTGCATGATTACATACAACAGAGGCCCAGAGAATTTACAGTATGAGAGACATGACCTGTGGCTGTCACTGTGCATCAGAGTGACATGTACAAGTAGACCTTGTCATCACCAAGACTGCTCCGACTGCATAAAGCTACTTCAGAGGCTACAGTCCATCTACCACCTTAGGAATCTGAGAACACAACCAATATATGGAATCCAAATTTAGGAAAGGGCTTGAAGTTTTCAAAAGGGTCTAATATGACCACCTATCCATGCCTATTTGTGTAAAGGCTGGAAGCTATAAGGGGACAGGCTCAGGGGTTAGACCAGGGGAAGGTAAAACATGGCCTGCAGGCTGAATCTGGCCCACCAGGTGATTTCATTCGCCCCATGGCCAGGTGCCTACCAAATTACTGTATCCAGCCCAGCCCTGGGCTGCCCCTGCTGTGCTCACATGGGGCCGAGCACCACTCACTCCTGCGGGGACAGTGCATGCTGCACTCCCACCCTCATCCATTGGACAGTATTGACCCCAGCCCCGCAGGTAGGGAAACAGCGGTGGGTGAGGGAAGTGGTGGCAGTGGCAGGCAGCAGAGGGAGAGGGGGGAGTGGCAATGGTGGCAGCTGCAGCAGGCAGGTGGAGGTGGGAAGGGGTGTGAAGAGTGGAGGTGTAGTGGTGAATGGATGGAATCGTAAGGAAGTGGCAGAAGGGTGGCAGCAGCAGCAATCACAGGCAGGGGAAGGGGTGGCAGCAGCGAGGGGCGGGAGTGGTGGGAGTGAGCAAGAGCAAAGCAGCAACTGGGTGGGAGCTACCTTCCCCCTCCACACACCCCACAACCCCCCACAAACCCCATACCCACCCACACATCACCACACCCCCTCACAATATACAAAATTAAGACTTCATTTGAGCCATTACACAATCACCTCTATGTATATGACACAAACACACACAAATCAGGACAAAAATATTTAATTTGAAATAAAATTAAAATGTTATTGTAAATGTTCAATATAGGGAGGTGCCAAAGTCCCCCACACGGAAGACCTCTGTGACATCACAGTGGTCACCCATGCCTTCCGCGTCCTGACCTGCCCCGACCCAATGGTATCATCGCCGCCAGCGACCTTGAGGAGACCACCTGCAAAAGGATTGCAGGACAACCCAATGGACATGAAGGGGTGGCAGCAGCGAGGGGCGGGAGTGGTTGCAGTGAGCAAGAGCAAAGCAGCAACTGGGTGGGAGCAACCTGCGTCTCACTGGAGGGCGAGTTCAGCAGAGATGGCGGGGACTTTGCCTCGCTGTGGAGCTGAGCCCACAACTCCATGCACCACACCTGGAAGTGCATTGGTTGTGCCTGGACCTGGATCAAGGAGCACTGGGAGTCTTGCTGCAGCCAGCCCCGTATGCCAACCCCGTCACTGTGACGCCCTGCATGAGGACCTTCCTGGAGCAGTTCCTGAAGGATGCCATCCATAACAAGCATGCCGGCGACCCAAGGTCCAAACCTGACCACAGCAAGGTCTTCAACAACACCTCAAAGTGGGACTCCAGCAACCACTTCATGCCAGCGGGAGCTTCACACGTTTCGTGGATGGCACTTCCTCCACCACACCCGCCTCGACTACCTGCCTCTGAACACAGCCATCTGCTTCGGCCACCAGGACAAGAGGTGCCAGCGGCGCGGCTATGCAGCAGAGACCCTCTCCCCACATGCTGTACAGCTGCAGGACACATGCCAGAACCTGGCAGCTCCGCCACAACACTGTGAGGACTGTCTGGTGAAGGCCTTCCTAGCCGCGCCGGGGGGGGGGGGGGGCTCAACCGCACCATCCTGGGCTGCGAGAGCCAGATACGCCCCGACATCGTCATCACAAATGAGGCGGCCAAGAAAATAGCGATCATGGATGTACCATCACCTTCGAGAACTGGTGCCAAGCCTTCAGTGATGCCCAGGCTCGCAAGCAGGAGAAGTACGCCCCACTGGCCAACATCCTGAGGGGCTACAGCTACGACATGACGGTCGACGTGGTCATCGTAGGGATGCTCAGAGTCTGAGACCCCAGCAACGAGAGCATCCTGCATGCCTGCTGCGTCTCCCACCGCTACGCCAAGCTGATCCACCACCTCATGGTTTCTGACACCGCTGGTTGGTCCCACGATACCTATGTCAAGCACATCATGGGCCATCACCAGTACACCGACCCCACCAGACCGGACCCAGAGGGGACCGCCTGAATCCCACTCTGCACCTGATGGACTCCGAGCGGAATCTTCAACAACGGACCACTCCACTCGAAGAGGACCCCCACCATAAGACTCTATAGACTGAAAACCTCTTTCAACCTACCCCCTCCACCATTGCAGACCAGTGTACAGGCTAGTGTGCATCCTTCTTCTTTCTCTCTCACTGTTGCAAACCCCCTCCCTCCCCTTCCCCCACCCCATGTTTAGTTGGCTAACATTGTATTTTCTGTAACCTGGTTGCGTTCTCCTCCTCACCCCCATCCCCCATATGTTAGTCAGTCACTCAGGCACTCTGTATTTCCCTTATGGCTTTGTCATCTTTTTGGGTCATGACTCATAACATTTACCAATAAAATTCAATCTGTTAACTTGTTTTTTTCAATTCCAAGATGGCAAACCCCCTTGCCAAAAGGAGTATGTCTGGTGGTAAGGGGAGGGGACTTCCACTGGCAGAGGGCAGGGGTTAGGGGGTAGGACTTCTGGTCCCACGATGATGATCAGGGCTACCCTTGCAGCCCTCAACAGCTCACCAAAATTTGTTAAGCGGCCAGCAAGTGGAAGTAACTGCCCACCTCTGGGTACCTGCCAGACCTAACCTTTTATACTTTTCTTCCCCCCCCCCCCCCCCCCACCCCCTTTTTTACCTTTTGTCTTCCTAATTTTCAGCAATTTACTTTTTCCACAAACAGCCTCTTTTCTACCTTGGAAAACTACTACAGTAGAATCTCCCTTACTTACCTTCCAGGCTTTTTTCCCCTTGTTTCCCCACTCCCTTCTCTACCTTTTGTTTTCCTAATATCCCCCTATTTACATTCTCACTGACATCCTGTCACTTCTAGCTTCTCTAATTCCTTAGTCTCAGAAGAGCACAGACTCCCTATGCCTGAAGAAGGGTAACTATGCCCGAAAGCCTATAAAGAACTTTTTTCCAACTACACAGTTGGTCTAATAAAAGCTATCACATCTACCCAAAGACCCTTGCCTGCCTATGTGCTTAGAACAACACGGCTACAACCAAAAACCCAGCACCTCTGGGTTAGACTCACTGAGTGGCATGAAGCAAAAGCAAAGCAGCAGAGTATGTAAGCAGCACCAGCAAGGTACAGAAAACAGAATTAAAAGGTCTTATACTCTGATCCCACAAACTGTGCAATCTCTTATGTTCTTTTTACTCTACAAATAACAAGGCTGGCTGGTCAGAACCAGGAAATATATAGGACCCTTTTGAGGTGGGCGAACAAACTACTCCTGGAGGAGAATCAGGGACTTCATGCCAACAGCCTTACATAGGTGTATGGCAAAACTAAAGAGCATTAAAGAACATGGTCGGGAGGCAGGAAGAGGCAGTCTGAAGTCAGTCTGGAGGCCAAGTAGTGTACAGACTAAGAAAGATAGAGACGTCAGGTGAGGTTCCCCTGCTACTATAGTTTACAATAGATGGTACTCCTTCCCACTGTTAACGCCGAGTACTAGGTGGCGCTTAATAATCTGGCAACCTCTAGGGTGGGCTCTGGGCAGAAGAGCACCTTAAAGGGGCTACTAGTCTTATCCCTGGCAAAGGAAACACTACAAAAAGTTTGTGGAACTGAGGCCTGTTCCATGGTAGGGAAGACTGGGCTCTTTAACCCTGGCCAGCAGCTAGTCCAGGAGTGGAGCTGCAGAAAAACAGACAAATGGATGATGGTCCAAACGTATGGGCACTTGCCTCCCCTTTGGATTAAACCAGCAAGGCCAAGAGGGGAACATCGGTGTGCAGGAAACTCAGCGTCTGTGCCTGGAAAGGTCATGCCAGCTTTGTTTTTATCTTTCTATATTCAGCAAGCATATTCCTCCCTCAGTGCCATTCTGCCTTGTGAGACAGGCAGACACCTACTACTCTAGCTGGATTCAAAAAGGGACTGGACAAATTCTTGGAGGGAAAGGGCATCAGAAGATATTGAGCATGGCAGTCAGGAACACAGCCTCTGAAATGGAACTGCCTAGACCTTAAATGCAGGAGGCTGCAAGTGAGAGAGGAACAGTGGAGAAAAAAATGCTCATCATACCCAGCCCACTCTCCCTATCAGCATCTGCCCCTACCGCTGTGTGACACTGGCCTACTGTGTGTCCCGAAAGATGGTGGGCTTAGGCCCATTGCCAAGTACTACTGTATTTTATGATGGGGCTAAGCCTGCCATCTTTCAGCACATCCAGTAGGCTGGTGCTCCGACGCCACTGTGGCACCAGGATCAGGAAATATATAGGACCCTTTTCAGAGGGGTGAACAAACTACCCTCAGCGAAGCATCACCCCACCAGCCTTACACATGCCTAGGGCAAAACCAAAGAGCGTTAAAGAAGATAACATGGCGGGGGGCAGAAGCAGGAAGAGGTAGTTACCCGTGTTAGACTGAAGTCAGTCTGGGGGCCAGATACTATACAGCAGCAGTTCCCAATCTGTGGTACAGATACCACCAGTGGTATGCGTTAACAGGCTTATTTTAATTACACTATATGACAAACATTTGCTGGCAGTACTTAAGGTTGTATTGGTTTAAATTGGTGGTGTGCAATCTGTCAGAGTTCGGGAACTGCTGCTGTAGAGACTATTAAGCCTCCCTTAAGAAGAGACCCCAGTGGGGGACACATCAACAAACTGTGCATAACACAAGAGCCAGGACCCAGGGTCTGACCCACGAAACGGCAGTCCCTATGCGCGCCTAAATACGGTAGATGCACAACGGAGCAGAAGCTCTCCTCAATCCAAGCTAGCTTCAGCAGCTGTAGGAGGAGGATACTGGGGGGAGGGTGGGGCGGGAAAGGGATGGCTATGGGGGGAGGAAGCGCAGGTGCCTCTGCCTGGCCTACAGGGCTGTATGGAAGCGAGGCAGCCCTAGCAGAACCCCCCGCATGAGCCCAGGCAGCGAAAGGCGACACAGCACCCCACCTCCCCTCGAGCTCCGACCCCAACCGCCCTCCCTCCCAACCACCAACCTCAGCCCCGGCCTCACCAGGCTGGCGAGGTC
>NW_005843387.1:150619-157695 GCF_000455745.1 Alligator sinensis | reverse complement strand
CGCTGCGGCCACGTGCGCCGGGGCATGGGCTGTTGGCGGCGCTGGGCCGTAGCGATTGCAGGCCGAGTGGTACTGAGGGAGGTGTTGGTGCTTATCATCAGTACAGTCCTGCTGCTCCGCCTCGGGCGGGGATGGGGCTGCTTTCCCGCCCCGCGTTTCTCTCTTCGAGCCTTTCTCTGTAAAGGCCAGAGCTTCATTTGTAAAAAGCTTCTTACGTCATCCGTAGTTGCTTTTTTGGTAGAGGTGATATCTTTTACTAGACCCACTAGATAGTTGCAATAAACAAAAAAATCTTTTATTTGCAAGTTTTCAGGCAAAGGAGAATGCGGAGGTTGTAAAACTTCTCCCAGGTAAAAATGAAACTTCATATTGCAAAGGAGAGTTGAAGGATGTTATCAATTCCCCTGGGTAGGAAAGTGTGTTTGAGGCAAACTAAGCTCAAATAAAAGTCGGAGCAGTTTATTTCCCCCGGAGGACTTCTAGCTTCCTTTAATTTTCCCGAGCGATATGAAGTTGCGTTTATACCTGGGAGACATTTTACAATCTTTGTATTCTCTTCTGCCTGAGGAAGGGCACCTGAGCCTGAAAGCTTGCAAATAAAGGATTTTTTTTTTTTTTTTGCAAATATCTAATTAGTCTAATAAAAGATACTGCTTCTACCAAGAGTTCTCACTGGTTTTGCCTGTAGACCAGCAGTTCCCAACACTGTGTTACAACCCAAATGAGGGTCGCGGGGGTAATGCTGGTGGTGCCACACAGAAAAGATGAGCCATGCCATGTGCTGGGAGCTCCTCCATCTCCAAGCCACTGCCACGCTCCACTCCCAGCAGCTGGTCACGGGGAAAAAAAAGGTTGGGAACCACTACTGTAGACCAACATGGCTACAACCTGTATCTGAGATTTTTTTCTTTAACAGGCTGTCACTGCTGCTTCTCTCCTCTGCCCTGTAGGGGCTCTTCCACACTCAGTCCACCTGTCCTTACTTCTTTCTCTGCAGTGCCAGAGCAGTCCTTGTGCTAGGCCCCTGCTGCACAGTCCATCCCTTACGTAGTTCAGGGATGAATCGCACCATAAATGTAGACAGCCCACACGTGCAAAGTAATTTATCGCGTGGTTCATTGGACAACTGCACAATACATTTAGACCAGCCACACAAAGTAATTGTTGCACTGTGTACAGGTGAACCGTGCAATGTTTTTAGACCAGCCACACATGCAAAGTAATGATTACACAATTCTCTGGTGAATCGTGCAATAATTGTAGACAGGCCTCACGTGCAAATTAATTTATCGTGTGGTTCACTGGGGAATTGTACAATACATTTAGACTGGCTACACGTGCAAAATGAGACAGACCACATGTGCAAAGTTATTGTTGCACAGTGCACAGGCAAACTGTGCAATGTATTTAGACTGGCCACACAAGCAAAGTAATGATCGCACAGTTCGCTGGTGAATCGTGCAATCAATGTAGACTGGCTGCATGAACAGATTATCACACAATTTCCTGTGGAATTACACTATACATTGAGACCAGCCACGCATGCAAAGTAATCAACACACAATTCACTGGGAATCTCACAATACATTTAGATGGACCACACATGCAGAGTAAATACCACACAGTTCACTGGTGGACCGCACAAAACATTTAGATCAGCCATGTGTGCAGAGTAAAATGAGCTGCATGTGCAGAATGATTATCACAATTCACTGGTGAATCAGGCAATACACCTAGATCCTCCACATGTGCAAAGTAATTAACACATGATAAAAAATGACTATCCAGCTGTAAAAAGAGCCAACCAGCTATAAAGTTAGTGCTTGAAAATGTGTAACAACTCTGTAACTGTTTTTTATCCAGCTTTAATTTGAATGTGTAGTAGGGGACCTAGGTGCTTTACAGGTACACAGGTAAAGGCCAGTCCCTGCCCCAAGGAGTTTACAATCTAAGGAATGGGGCACCTTTTTGCTGAAAAGGCAGTTGTATGCCATTGGATTGGAAATCATGTGGCATGTCTAATGTAAAAAGAGTAGTCTTTTACAGGAGTTGAGTTAAATAAACAGTTTAAGGAGGGTCATTGTGTTTGAGTCTATAGACAGCTCTCTTGTTGCTACTGCTGTTATTCTTGAAAACAACTCATCTGATTACTATTTAAGAGAGGTTGTAATTTGTCTTTAATATGTATTATTGATTAGACATGGTATATGTCAATGCTGTAGTTTTTGAAGGCCCTACTCAGGATTGAGGCTGAATTCTGCTATCAAATGTGTGCAGACACCCAGATCTGCTAGTACAGATGGGAGAGCAGCAGGACTAAGGGTCTAATTTAAGACCAGACACAGTAAATGGGTGTAACAAATAATACACTGGAAAGCTGGCAGGTCAAAATGTGATTATATCAATGTTGCCATATGTGTAAAAAAATTACAACAGTTGTACAGTAAATTTGGTCCACAGGTTAAGCTTGAGAGATGATTGTTAGAGTGCCCAAAATGTAACATAGTTCAGGAAGATCCAAAGCATTCTTTGAAAGGTGGTTTTCATATCAAATCAATTTTCCATCTTCAGAAAACCTTAAATTGTCTTGGTGTTGTTCTTCATGAACACAGGCTCACAAAGAATAGGCTATGTGCATGACTGTGCTTCCAAAGACAAGTGCCTAACAACAGGGGGGAGCGATTCTGCAATGGAATTTGGAAGTTCTAACAGGTGCCAATAAAGGAAATGGAAATATTCTAATATTATAAAAGCTTAAGTCTGTCTGTCTGTCTGTCCATAAGGCTTTATTTACACTCTGATTGGCTGACAGAAACAGCCAATCAGAGTGCTCCAAGCGTGGGGGAGAGCCACCATGATTCCGAAGCCATGCTGAGGACTGGACAGTGGGTGGGAGAGTCAGGGCCAGCAGCACTGGCCTCGGCTCCCCCACCCTACTCCCTGCAAGAGGCAGAACAGTGGCAGCATGGGGTGTTAGGTGGTGGCACGCCATCCTAGCCCGTTCCCCCCGCATCATTCTTGACGGGCAATTGGCTCCCCCCCAGCAGTACAGTCCTCGGTGCCGCTAGCAGGGAGCAGGGTGGGGAACCGAGGTCAGTGCTGCTGACCCCAGCTCCCCCACCCTCTGTCCAGTCTTCAGTGCAGCTTCAGAATCATGGCAGCACTCCCCCACACTTGGAGCACTCTGACTGGCTGTTTCCGTCAGCCAATCAGAGGGTGAATAAAGCGTTACGGACAGACAGACAGACTTAGGCTTTTATAATATTAGAATATGCTGTGTATGACAATATGATCATGAATTAAGGGTGAAAAATTCCTTTACCTTTTGCTTACACTTGTTATGATGTATATTAATTTTTTAGATTTTAATATGATGTTTCTGATTTACAAATTTGGCAGCACTGTTAACAATGAGTACATCCAGATGGTATCAGGTCATTTAATTTGTTGCTATTATAAAACATAAACAGATATTAGTAATCTCTTGCTGGCCGTCTGCCTGATACTACTTCTATATTTAAACCTTTTTCTCCATGCTCCTATTCTAATTAGTATTAGTTATGGAGTTTGTATGTTGTTTTGTACTGGTCATAAAGGAAGTTATTACCTCCCAGATATAAACAGCTTGTTTTACATACTCATATCAGCAGGGGCAGGGAAGATGCAGATGCAGCTACTGCAGCTCCAACTCCCACCAGAACTTGGGGTCAGAGTCACAGCTGGAGCCACTGCCCACCTTTCCCTCCCCTGCTGCCTCTGTCCCCTACCACTGCCTTCCCTGCTCCCACCCATTATGGCCACTTACCTTCTGGTTCCAGCCCAGAACAAGGAGCAGGTAATACTGGTAATACTTTTAGGAGCTGGTAACCCCAATTAAAAGATGCCAGAAAACAATGCCAGGGTCTTAACTGTACAGCAGTTAATCTGGCCTGGAGGCTTAACAGTGCTATAGGGTCTGCCTGCATAGATCTGCTTGAGCTGTCAAGACTTCTGTTGATGAACAGCAGCTGCCACAAAGCCACCATGTGCCACTGCAGATCTGAGTGTCTCCAATACAGCAGCTGTGCCACCAGCGTGCACCCTGGGAAGGCACTTGCAGCTGAATGGGACTGTGGCAGCCAGCTGAATATACATGAGTGTCTTCTCCTGCTTTCAGCCAGGTGCTGGGCAGTGACAGGTGCTTGGCCCTGCTTGGCACAGGTGGACTTATTTTGCCAGGAGAGTGGAGGGTCCTGGCACTGCAGAGAGGCTATGAGAGTGCATGTCCTTAAGGGTTTCTCACACAGAGCTGTAGACCTTCAAGCGACATTTGTAGTATGGACTAGGCCTAAGATATGAGACTGGAAAGTGAAAATCTTCTGCTACACCACTTAGCACCTCTGCTGCTTTATTTAACCTACAATCCTGATCTTACGCTCCATACTGAGGGAAATCCAGGGAAGGTTTCACTTACAATCTGAGTGGGTTTTTTGTAGTCCAAAAAATGCGATCCTGCAAATGTTCTTTATCTCCTTGCTTACTACAACATTTGCAATTTTATGCATTTGTACAATCCCATTGAAATAAAAGGGGACACTCATGTACATACATGTGTTTTCAGGTACAGGCTTGTGTGTGAAATTCCAATTGAAATAAATAGAGGAGATATAGGTAGTGTTATGAGACAGGCAAAACATTAAGCTGATGGATTTAACTGCAGTCCTTCATATAAGATTAATTGAATTGTGGTTGGCTAAGCTCCTTTATGAAACAATAGTAGCTGGTACTGTCAACGTGTGTCACTGCAAAACAAAGTTACATGTGAGTCTACTAAATGACTTAGGAGAGGGGCACAGCTTGGTACTGCTTTTCGAAAAACTCATACAAGAAAGGGGAGTAGTAGAAACAGCTCAGACAAATGCACAGAAGGAGCAGAAAGCCAGATAGGTCTGAGAGGAAAGTCTAGAGAGGAGTTATGGGCTGAGTGTTGGGTGAAAATGGCTTGGAGAAACGAGCAAAGATTCTTCCTGTGGTCATGGAAACAGGGTTTTGAGCCTTCTTTATTAACAAACAGGATTATAGCAAAGATACTGAGCTAATTAGTTTTCCGCTTATGAATTATAACCTGCAGGGCCCTGAACTGCATGGATTAGAAGGGTTACCTATAGGTAGGGAATACACAGTCAGTCCCTACAATGGAGACCTGATGATAGAAGTTATTCCAAAACTGATGTGTGATACTTATCTCATCAGTGCTCATAGTCACCTAGTCTCATAAACACTAACGGCCACTCTCCTTTCCCAAAGCAAGTATTGGATTTTTTTTTACACATAGGGATGGATATTCCTGATACTCTGTTTTTAAAGAAACATATTCAAATATAAAAAGGACAATCATATGTTATAAGAAAAGATAATGCTATAAATAAGATGTAAATGATCCTGCATTATGTTAATTTTGCACATGGACATGAAAAATATTTCCTAATACCTAACTTTTAATCAATCTGTTGTAGACATTATATTCTATAAATTATCTTACCACTGGGAAATCCACAATGAAAACCTGTTATTCGGACACACTGAGGATAATGGGAATATGATGTAATACTTTAGTATGGTTGCCATACAAAAACATTGAAGGTAGGGCAGAACTCCATTCTAAATGGTTAAAGAAGCCTCCTAAATCAATTCAGCTGTATAGTTCAATCAATGAAGTGAGTGTAGCATGAAACTCTGCAGACTCATGTTATGTTTTTGTCAAATCCTGGTATAGACTTAGAAGCGATTTAGTATCTGTCAAGTTTTATCAATTTCTGGAAGGGCACACATACTGTTTTTTTTACGCTAAGGATGAATACAGTGTATATTTCAGTATAGCAATATCCTTATTAGACATACCTCCTTTGTTGTTGGTGACCTGCATTTGGGAATGCTGAGGTTGCTCATGTAAATTGATGGGACTATGCACTGCCACTGCTTACATCTGGGGGCACCATCCAGGATGGGTTAAAATAAGCAGCTATATATATATATCAATCACTACATTTATATGTATATAGATAGATAGATAGATAGATAGATATCTATATATACGTATTGGCTAACCACCTATATATACACATATAGATATATATGAATACTGATTGATATATATCAATCACTGTACTCCTATATATCTCTGTGTGTGTATAGGTGGATAGCCTATAGCTATCTAGCTATATACCTATATATAGATATAAATCACTGTATTCATATATATCTGTATGTATATAGAGATATATAGATGGAAAGATATCAATATATATAGAGATATCTGCTTATAAACTCAAGCTTTGCTCAGCTGCCTTTTGGTACTGACTTGGCATTTGAATATATAAGCACACTCATTCATATCTATCTATCTATAAACTCCTGAACTTTGTTCAGCTGAATTTTGGAACACAGATTCATATATATATATACACACACACACACACACACACGCTTATAAACTCTGCTCACACCTATATATGAATGTCCATGTGATATACAAATGCGCGTGCATGTGTATGTCTATTTCAAAAGACCAGATCAGTTCCAAAACTTGGGTGCACAAAGTTCAAAAGTTTATAAAGATTTATATATATATTCCTTGGGGGATATCTATATCTATCCATCTTCCATTTCTCTCTCTATATATAGCTATAGCTCTATATATAGGGAGATCTCCCTCTCTCCATATATATCTATTTATCTATATATTCCCGCAAGGACCAGATCAGTTCCAAATCTCAGCCGAGCAAAGCTCGAGTGAAGCTCATAAGGTTGCACAACGGAGTAAGCCCGTCAGTCTGGGGGTTCAGCTGCTCCCCCCACGCAGGCACGTCCCCGGCCCCCGGGCAGCTGCCCGACTGTGCGCAGACCAGGCCCGGGCTGCGGGTGTTCAGCGCAGACCCACTGACAGGCACGACCCACGCGGCCCCGGAGGGGCGGGGCGTCGCGCGAGCCCCTGACGGCTGCCGGGGGAGGGGGTCTGCGGTGTGAGGCGGGAGGGGGCGGGCGCCGGAAGTGACGCGTGAGCGGAGCGGGTGCGCGCGGCTGGCGGAAGATGGCGG
>NW_005843387.1:144194-150579 GCF_000455745.1 Alligator sinensis | reverse complement strand
GCGCCGCCGCCCACGGGTAGGTGCCGCGTCCCTCCTCCCCCGCCCCGAGCCGCGCCGCAGCCTCCCGCCCTGCAGCTGCCGGGCCCGTGTTGCCCGGGAGGGCCGCCGCTTCTCACGTGCTCGGGGCTGCCTTAACTGCGGGTGGGGCCGGGGAAGGGGCTTGGGACGGGAGTCGCCGCCTCATCTGCGGGCTGCCCGTCTTAAGCTCTTGAGTTCTGACATGAGCGGCCCCCAGGGCTGTGTAGTTTTTTGACTGTACTGCTCAATTTCCCGCAGTTAGTGTGAGACGATCAACTCCGCTTTGATACCAGCCGCTCTGCAACCCGTTTTCCTGGCGGGTTGGATGACGTTTCATTGTTCCAGGGTGCGGTACTGATGGGTCAGGAGTATTTGCCTTGAAAATGTGTGCTCATGTTGAAAACATCCCCCTTAGTCTATTGATTCACCTGGGTTACTCCTGATGACTGTATTGGTTGCCCCAGTGTTTCTCAACCTGTGGGTCACGACTCAAAAGTGAGTTGCAAGAATATGTGAAAGGGCTGTGAACAAACTTGTTAAAAATGGGTTCTCCTTTAAAGGAGGAAAAGTGGGGAGCCATGGGTTTTCTTTGCAGGCTGGCAGAGTTTCAGCCTGCAAGGGGCTGCTTGCGGGCCACCCCCACGCACCGCTTGCCCCACAACCTGGGCAGGTTGGGAGTGAGGGGTGCCGGCAGGGCCAGTGGGCTGTATTACACTCAAACTATTTACTGGCTGGGGACTGGCCATTGATGTTTACAAGGTGGTCCCAGTACAAAAAAGGTTGAGGGACCACTGCATTATGGGATACTCTGATGCTGTGTGTTGTAACTAAATCTTTAAAGGAAGGTGGTTGTTCTAGTATGTACTATAGAAGCTATGTCACATGAAATAGGGAAAAATCGCATTATTACCGCGGTCCATTGGTCTAAAGTTTGAGAACGGCTGCCATGGCTCCACTGGAGTCAGGGGTGTGTGACTCTCGCTTGGATAGACGCAAGAAAGCCATCTTTATATCAGTAGCTTGGTACCAGCAGCTGTGGCACCAAAGAGGTCTGTCCTGTCCTCTGTTGTTGAGGCATCTCCCCAATTTACTGGGCAGGGTCCAGAGAATGTGTTGACCCCGTGCTGCCAATGGTTTAATATCTGAGCTAGTTTAAAGTAGGGATATAAATACTGGTTAATTAAGTGTGTGTTTAAACTCCTGGAATGTTATCAGTTAAACAGGTACCCATAACCGGTATCTCCTGGGGACCTGCCCTGCCTGTGCTCCCATATTTACTGGGTGGCAGCAGCAGGCAAGGGGCTTTTCCAGCTTTTCCAGGGACCTGGTTGGAGCCTATGCCGGCTGTGGTAGGAGGCTGGGAGGCTACAAGTGGTTGCACGGGGGTCTGCAGGGCCCTGATTTGTCTCCTTACCAGTGGCAGGAGTATGCGTGCCTTGGGGTGGATGGCAGAAAGAGCCAGGGGTACTCTCTCCTGCCTGCCCTGCCACCTTTAGGGTCACCCTACGACTTTCTCCACTGGACTGCTCCCCACTCCACACTAAATGCTAACCTGCGAATATGGTTAAATGTTTAACCCAGGGGTCGGCAAACCCAGCACGTGCCAGAACATGACATGCAAGGCCATTTTGCTCTCATGCCACAGCTGGCTTGGACTTTGAGCAGCTACCACCAGACTCCATGGCAGGCAGCAGCTGCCTGCAGTTCAGGCCAGCTGTAGCCAACATCCCAGAGGATACAAACTGTTGCACTAGGCTCCGGCTGGGCTCCATGGTGGCAGCATCTATAGACATGTCCTGGGGCAGATGGCGGGGGTTGCACTATGTCAGGCCCTCTTCGCCTGGGAGCACATAGCTGGAAGGTGCAGGTGCTGCTGCCACAGAACCTGGCTGGAGCTCCCTGTTGCCTGCCACATCCAGCCTATCTCTAGGCAGCTGCAGCAAGTGGCAGGCAGGCAGGCTGCAAACAGGTGCACCAGGGTCCGGAGCCCTGGCACCGGCTCTGTGGTGATGTCAGCTGCACGCGCACCTTCGGGCGCATGGTGGGGGAGGGCCTGGGGCAGCACAATCCTAGCCCTTCCCCTGCAGTCCGTCTGGAGGCATGCATGTGCCCACCACTAGCAATGAGGATAGGGCCCCTTGCAGCTCCCCCGCCATCTGCCTCTGGCATGCCATGTTGGGGCCTGGGTCCAGTTGGGTTGTTTTGGCACTGCAGTCAAAAATGTTGCTAACCCCTGGTTTAACTGTTTACATCCCTGGTTTAAAGCTAGCTTGGATGTGTTTATGTGAGCTGTAGTCGCATGTTGATTGCAGCTAAGACATAATCATAATGGTATTAAATTGAAATGTTGTAAGACCTCTCCAAAACCTGTTATTTTAGTTAATGAAATTATATCTGTGTCTATCTTATCCAGTTTTGAGTTATGGGAAATTCTAACAGGTTCAGTATCTGCATTTCATGTCTCTGGAAGTATATGTTAAAATGGCTGCCAAGCATATGTCAGAACTCTTCTTTTGATAATTATTGCATATGGTTTTAGTGGTCCATTCACACAGCAAATTGTAAATTGCTGTGTCATAATATAGAATGATGCTGCCCTGATTCTTAGAATCTGCTTTCTCTTGCCTGACGGGGGCAATGTGTAGAGGGTGCATGGGAGTGCACATGCATCCCTGAGAGCGCTGGTCCATCCCCTGTCAGGCCATGCTCTCTGTGTAGCAGGGGGGAGGCAGGAACACCAGTGCCCTTTCTGTGAGCATCGGGTAGGGAGTGAGGCTGCCAGCAAAAGCAGCCGCGCCACTTCTGGAAGTGGCCGATGGAGTTCCGGAAGTGGCGTAGCCACTTTTATTGAGAGTGAAATCAGTCCCCGCACTGGACAGCAGGATTGGCTGCTGGGGGACAATCCTCCTCTTCCCCCCCACCCCGCACGCTGACTGGTGTCAGGGGTGGCATGTGGCCCCCTGACTCAAGAGGCACCAGACATCCGTGTAGCCTGATATCCAAATATCTTAGAACCATATTATCAAGTGATATCTCATAATGAGTTCTTATCTTTTCAGGACTATAACAGTTTGGCTCCAGCTATGCAAGCAAGACCAAATTGAATTATAATACAACAATCCAAAAAAACCACAAAAGAAAAACAAAACAAAAAAAATCAAAAACGTTAAAGATGCTTACAGGGGTGTAGGTTGTATCCGTGTTGGTCTAAGGACATAGGCAGACAAGGTTCCTTGGGTGAATTTGATATCTTTTATTAGAGCAACCCAAATGTTGCTTAGGTACTTTTGAAAATGTACATTGTACTTTGACTCCGGAAATGTTCCATAGGGGTCAAGGTTATTTGGTCACGGTCAAGTTAGGATATTAGTGTGGTAATAGTATGATATATAACCATGTTGAAAGGGAATGCAATTCATGCTGGGCTTTACCATGTTAGACCATCATCAGTTCTTAAGATAGTTCCAAGATAGATCTACTGATCTCATGGTAGGTGGGCATTTTCATTTAAAAAAAAAAAAAAAAGTCGTTAACTGAATTGATGTTAGCAAGGTTGCTATCACTTGTGGGTAAAGCTTGTCGGTTAGTATTGAGTCTTGTGGAAATGGTATGTGGTGCAAGTATGGATAAGTTTTAGAAGGTCAAGATATAATATCCAAAGCACCTAAGTCTCATTTTCAAAAGTGGCAGACATTTACAAGCCTAAACTACACTGATTTTTTTCAGTCAAATTTAAGATCCCAAATGCCCAATTTTTCTTTTCTAAAGGAATATAGGAACTTTTAAAAATAATACACATTTTCAGTGTAGGCATCATCAAGGCTTAATAGAGACTCCCAGTGTGTGCATGCTATATTTCAATTTCACATCACCGGTTTTTAGGCTCTGTGTAAAGTAGCATTTTTTTCAAATTTCCTGATGTTGTGTTTAGCACAATTACATTGGTGGCAGTAATGAAGAACATTAGTGCAGACCAGTTATGCCTTTTTTTTCTTTTGCTACTCTGTTGCTTTCATGTCACTATTGCTACTCAATGAGAAATTTAGTAGGGAAAAAAAGCATTGTAGTCACAATCTTATATTTAGCATCTCTTATCCCAGTAGGTTGTGTCTGTTGTTATAGGTGCATGTTTATTTTAAACTAGTGAATTGCCCATCAAGAATGATAGGAAAGGGGGTGTGAGTGGGGACAGAATGCTGCCAGCCATCACTCACTGCTGCCTCGCAGGAGCAGGGGGAGAGGGGAGCTTGCGTGCTGCTGCCGCTGCTCCGCATCCAACTCTGCTCCCCCCTGCCCTCCCTGCTCCATGTCCGGCCCTGCTGCGCAACTGCCTGGCCCACTCCACTGGAGCCATGCCCCACCCATTATTCTTGACAGCACTGGTGCGAGCCATGTCCCCCCAAGAGTGTTACGGACAGACAGACGGACTAAGCCCTTTATATATGTGTATATAAATAAAATGTTTGTCACCTTACAGCAGCTAAACACCTTATTTTCAGAATGAGCATGTGGAATTGTGAATGCCATATTTGCATGTGCATATAAGTGTTCACATTTGATTTTTGCATGTTCATACGTTTTCCTTAATTGTTACCCGAAGATGCATCTAATTTTTGTTCACAAATTAGACAGGTGTTTGCACTTCTGAAAATTGAACCCAAGGGCTTGGGTATATAGTAAACAATATATTTGGAGTAGTTTTAGGACTTGTGTTTTAATAAATGATTTTGGTAAACGGGGAGAAGTATAGAAGAGATGGTTCATTTTACACTTTGATTCTGGGTTTTTGTTTTTTTTTCTTGTAGCATTACTCCCCAAACTAATTTTGTCAGTATATTTGAAAATCTTTCCTTGTAACAGGTTTGGTCATTATGAGACACGATAATGGGCTCTGCAGATGAAGGAGAGAAGTGGATGTGGTATAATTGGATTTTTTTTTTTTCTTTTTCTTTATTTTTTGGCGGGGGAAACATTGGGAAATGGGAAACATTTTTAAAAGCGTTGCTGTTCTTATTGGTAAGCTTGAAAGGTGGTTAGCCGTGTGAGTCTGAAATCAGGCAGAAGATAGGCTAGGGTGGTACCCTAGAGGCTACCCAGTTAGTCTCTAAGGTTATAAGTAGACATCATATTTGTCTTAAGAGTTTTTTTTGTTTTTGGTTTGGGTTGTGTCGTGTCCCCCGCGCCCCCCCCCGGCCTTACAGACAGGTCCGCTCACTGCCCCACTTAAAGTGCCACTGAAGTATCAAGGCATAATGTTCTGTCCGTTTTCCTTGCTATATTGTGGTGTGTTCCTATACAGTAGAGTTGCATATGTTCTGGAGGGAAGGGTTAAGTTCAGAATGACCTTGGTAGATTGGAGAAATGGTCCAAATTAATTAATAAAATTCGGTTAGGTTCAAAGTCCTGCACTTGGGGTGGAACAGTCAAATGCCCAACTACAGACTGGGGAATGACTGGCTAGACTGCAGTACTGCAGAAAAGAACTTGGATGTGTTAGTAGACCATAACCTTAATATGAATAAGCAGTGGGTTTTTTGTTGCAGGAAAAAAAGGCAGTATCATATTGGGCTGTATTAATAGGGATGTTGCTTACTAGTCAAGGAAAGTGTGTCTTCTGTCCTGTCAAACACAGGTGAGCCTCATCTGTGCTAATGTATCCATTTTTGAGCTTAGCACTTCAAGAAAGATGTGGAGAAATTAGAATTCAGTGGAGCGCTATAAACATGATTATAGATTCATAGATGTTAGGGTCGGAAGGGACCTCAATAGATCATCAAGTCCGACCCCCTGCATAGGCAGGAAAGAGGGCTGGGTCTAGATGACACCAGCTAGATGCATATCCAACCTCCTCTTGAAGACCCCCAGGGTAGGGGAGAGCACCACCTCCCTTGGGAGCCCGTTCCAGACCTTGGCCACTCTAACTGTGAAGAAGTTTTTCCTAATGTCCAGTCTAAATCTGCTCTCTGCTAGCTTGTGGCCATTATTTCTAGTAACCCCCGGGGGCGCCTTGATGAATAAAACCTCACCAATTCCCTTCTGTGCCCCCGTGATGAACTTATAGGCAGCCACAAGGTCGCCTCTCAACCTTCTCTTGCGGAGGCTGAAAAGGTCCAGGTTCTCTAGTCTCTCCTCATAGGGCTTGTCCTGCAGGCCCTTAACCATGTGAGTGGACCCTCTCCAGGTTATCCTCATCCCTCTTGAAGTGCGGCGCCCAGAATTGCACGCAGTACTCCAACTGCAGTCTGACCAGCGCCCGATAGAGGGGAAGTATCACCTCCTTGGATCTGTTCGTCATGCATCTGCTGATGCATGATAAAGTGCCATTGGCTTTTCTGATGGCTTCGTCACACTGCCGACTCATGTTCAT
>NW_005843387.1:115301-142543 GCF_000455745.1 Alligator sinensis | reverse complement strand
GGTGGGACTTTGCTGTCTGTGTCTCCCAGCAGATGTCTGGGTAGTTTAGGTCCCCCATGACTACCGCCTCTTTAGCTTTTATGGTCTCCGAGAGCTGCCTCAGGAGCCCCAAGTCTAGTTCTTCCCCTTGGTGTGGGGGTCTGTAGCAGACCCCTACCACCAAATCCCTTTCTCCTTGCCCCCCATGTAACCTAACCCACAATCCTTCTACTTCCTCATCCTTCGATTCCGTCTTGATGAGGGTCGATGTATATTGCTCATTGACATAGAGCGCAACCCCTCCCCCTTTCTTCCCCACCCTGTCCTTTCTGTACAACCTATAACCCTCAATATGTATCGCCCAGTCGTGGGACGAATCCCACCAGGTTTCTGTTAGCCCTACTAAGTCGTAGGTGTTTTCTACAAGCAGGAGTGCTAGTTCATCCTGCTTGTTCCCCATGCTCCTAGCATTAGTATATAGGCACTTGAGCCCTGTGACTGGTGCTTTTGCTGCCCTGGGAAACATGACAGAGGAAAGGTTGAAATAGCTTTGGAGAAGAGAAGACTGAGGGGATATTTGATAAGTGTTCAAATTCCTGAAGGATAGTTGTAGAGCGGCTGGTGATAGACCAGTGGTTGGCAGTGTTTTGTAGCTGCATGCTGCAATGACCTAGCTGGCCCCTGTTGCCATTTTCCCTGCTGCCCAACTGTGGCATAGGGCAGGTGAAGCTGTCCCTTGACTAACTGCAGTGCAGGCAGAGCTCTGCACCTCCACAAATTGTTGAATCCAGTGGCTCCGTGGTCCATAAGTTGCCATCTCCTGTGCTAGGCTAGGCTCTGTGGCCTCATGGGGTAGGAAGAAATAATTGTCTTAAACTGCAACAAAGGGAATTGAGGTTAGATATTAAAAAGAAATTTCCCATTATAAAGTGATTACGCATTGGAACAAGTTACCTATAGAGGCTATAGACTATTCATCTTTGGAATGTTTTAAGAGCAGGTTAGACAGACACTTGACTGGGATGGTTTAGACTAGGATGATCCTGCCTTGAGCAGTGGGGTTGGACTAGATGACTTCCTGAGAACCTTCCAGTCCTACTTTTCTGTGATTCTGTGGTTCCATAAGGTTTTTTTGCATTGCTCATATTCAATAATGTTCAGATAGATGCTTCTTCATAGTTTCTTTGGAGTGGTTAGAAAACAAATCTTTCCTGTTAATTATAAATGGGAAATATATTCGTTTTTTCCCTTGGCCTATTTTCGATAAGGTATTGTGCAACATTAATAGCGGGACTTTGCCTTTTAACTGAAAATACTGTAATTCTACCATGGCCATCACTAGTACTTTTCTAAAACATGGCAGAAAGATTTCTCGAGCAAATGTACACAGGTTCATCTGCAAAGCATGAATCTTATATGTAATACTCTCTTTTTGAAACAATTTTAAAACCAAACAGGAGAGAAATCCATACCCTCTTGTCTTTAGGCTTTATGGAATTAAGTTTAATTTCTTTCTTAGTCTGTAACTGAGAGTCCCAGAGGCATTGTAACATGAGGAGAGTATCCATGACCATCAGGAAGAAATTAAAAGATAGAACTGTTTGACTTCTTATCTTTATTCTGCAATTGTGTAATAGATATTCCAAGAAGCTGTGCTTTTCCAGTCACAGCAGAGTAGACTCTGTAATGAAGAATGTGCCAGACAGAAAAATGTCTGAAAAAAGCCAGTAGTGTTTGAGTGATGTTGTAGCCATAATGGTTGAGGAAATATGCAGGAGGCAAGGATTTTTGAGAGTGATACCTGTTATTAAATAAGCTTTTGAATGCAGTACTTTCTGCAAAAAAGCTAATATGGTTAAAGGGATTTTCTGTTGAATTTTTTCTGGTTGAAAATTTTTGTCCTGTGCTTCATTCAGAGGTCAGTTGCTATGATAGTACAGAAGCTTTTCTTATGTGGGAATCAACCTCAGCTTCCTTTTCCTTTATAATTATTTGCAAGAAAATGTGAATTTTATCTTGTTCTCATAGAACAGTGTAGACTCTCTCTCTCCTTTAGACATATACATAAGCTGTTCTAATAGGGAGTAAGAAAATCAAATGCTATCAGTATCCCTTTACATTTCAGAACAATTTGCATGGGTGAAGGAAATGTGAAATCCAAATTTTGCATTTTTATTGGAAATGTGGACAGTTAATTTTGTCATTGTCTTCTGGGAAATCATCTGTATCACTTGAATATTGCATACAGTTGCATCTAAGGTTACAAATGTTTGTGTGGGAGGAATGGAACCAGCTATGTTTTAGAAAACTGATTGCATCTGGGATTTTATTTTGTATCACTTTAATATTAAACTACATTATTACTGTTTGCCTTATACAGGATATTGGCGCAAATGAAGATTTTAGTGATTGATCATTGCGTCTTTAATTGTCCACTTTTCTGTCCTCCTACTCTTAACTATATTGGTCTCCACCATGTATATTGATGCTGAGTATAAACTTACGTGATAAATAGCAATAATGTTCTGATGATTTAGTGCTGATGAGTGTCTTTTGTGGTCTTGTACTAAAGAATATGTCTGTACATACCTGTTCATACGTGCTGCTAGGCACTGAGCGTGGCAACGAGAAGTGCTGCCTTAGAATGGAGGAGGGTCTCTGAGGCTGTGTTTGATGTTGGGGATGTAGGAATCTCCATCTTCCTAAAAACCTGATTAAAAACATTTGAGATTCTCTGAATATGATTTGATACATTGAAGGCAAAGTACTGGATCACAGAAGAATGAAGATTTACTAAAATTAACTCCCGTCACTTCTTATGTTAAATACACTCCTTAAAAGTGGAGTGATTGTTATTTAAATTTTTTCTGAAACATTGTGACAGTACTGTTTTCCACTTTGCATTACTGTTGTTGAGACCTAAGGTTGATTTTTGAGGTCCAGTCTCAGAATGGTTGGTACTTGAGAGACCTGAAGAAAAGGATTTTAAGAGTTACTTTTTATACCTAGGATTCTTTTCTGTTTATCATGTGGTGTTTTCTAGCTGACTCTCCTTCATCCCTTCTACTCTGCGGTGCATGAAATTTGAAGGAATATACTTTTCTTTTTTCTTTTTTTAAATTTCAGCTGTTGTTCTGTATGATTATATCAGTTCAGATGGATGGGTAAAAATGGAGTGTGGTCTCTATACTAAAATATAAGGACACCTGTACACGAGCGGAGAAACTGCTTCAACGCGCTGGAATTCCAGCAGTCTGCTGGAATTAATCGAGTCTGCAGTTTCCGTGCTCCAGCAGCCTCCTGCGTCTCCTGTATCAGCGCCCCTGCGCTTAAAAAGGGCAGTGGGAGTGCACTGTCCTTTTTAAGCATGGGGACACTGATACAAGAGATGTGGTGGAGCTTTAATTAGAGCACCTCTGAGAGTAAAAGTATAAAAGTGCTCTAAGTGATTGACTCTTTTCTTCTGTGTTGAGAAGCAGTGCAAACCAGCATATGCTCCTTTTGGATTTGGTATATTTTCCTTTTATCAATGTTTGCCATTTTTTACACATGTCTGTTCCCACCCTTCATGTTTCATTGTTGCTTCACTTTCTTTAGAATGTTGTGAAGGCGCTTTTCAATCTGGGTGTTACTTTTTTGTGTTCTTTTAATCCCAGAGGCCCTACATTATATCTTGTCTCAAGTCAAGGAAAGTAAATCTGGTGCCTGTAGAGCCTACTGATACCATTGATTTTGCTAGCAGGCGAGGTGAAACTGTGCCTTTTTCGGTTTCTCTATCTCCTCTGCTGCTCTGTACAGAGGGCCAGTTTCCAAATAATTGTGCTGGTATAGGCCAACCAAGGTAATTTATTCTCGCTCTGTTTTATCGGTTTCTTCCTTTTTGGTTTGTTCTTTGTTTTACTTTCTCATCTTTGCAATTTTCTGCTACATCGCCTCTCTTTATGTATTTTGTGGGGAATGTGGGGGAGAATGACTTCAGAGGAAGGGAGATTATTTTTGGTTATTGCTGCTTAATGCTTCTCTTTCTGAGGTGGTAGGATTGGGAGTCGAAGTGTAGATTTTTCCCTCTGCTTTGCCTTAGTGGCTTTCCCTCAGTAAGAATTACCACAACTTCAGTCTGTTTCATTCTGCCGTTTCTGCTATGGCCTATGCTGTATGGCAGAGGGAAAGTAGGTTGTTGGCCTAAGCACTGAGCTGAGGACATTGATTTGCCTATTCTCTCCGTCCCATGATATTAGAAGGATTGTCTCTCTTGCCCTGCTGCATCCTCTTCATCTGTATGTCCTTATCCTGAATATTAAGGAAATAGTCTTAGGTTAAATGTTATTTCCACTCTCCTGCTGATGGAAATATTTGTATCTTCTAGGAATAATCCTTATTTTTTAGGATAAAAAAAATGCATATTTTTGTGGTCTATGCAGCTGTACCTCAACAGTGAGGGAACAGCACTAATTTTGTTAGTTGGAGATATGGATACTTACCATTCTAAGTTAAGAGCCAAATATGGTTGCAATTTTCAATGATGCATTACCAGTGAGTAAGGAGTAGAGGTAATTAGCTGCATGTGGAGTTTTATATGGTAATTTTCAAATAACAGCATCTGAGTAGTGCTAATAACAGTTAGAAACAATAACATAGAACATTTCCAGGTTTAAATGTTTGATATCTTTAACCATTTAGTGTTTAGTTTTAATATAGAAACTTGTAGAATAAATTATCAACAAGGCCAATTTATAATAAAGAACATTCACACACACAAAATTAATGGTGTGGTTTAAACTGACAAAAAAATCAGGACATTTAGAGTTGGGCTGCAGTTCTGTTTTAAGTAATTTGTGGCTATTGTGTAGCTGTTGGTATGGATTGTCCTGTATTAGATGTCTTCCCATAGCCCTAAAAATGTTGTGATCCCATCATATGGATATATTTTTTAAGTATTTTAAAATGTATTTAAAAAATGTGTTATAACCCCATGCACAGGGAACTTGGGTTAATTTATGTAAGGCACAATTCACCACTGTAGTTTAATTCAATGTTTTTTCCTGCTAGTGCTGCTGTTTCTTCCCCTTCCCCATGCCCCCTCCCCCTTAAAAAAAACACAAACAAAAAAAACTACCAATAATTGGTCATTGTTGGATAATTTACCATTATTTACATTGTCCTTGAAGTGACAAATTAACACCCCTTTATTTTTTCATACATAAAGCGCATTCTATCTTCAAGTTGAATTGCTTAATAGGCAGTTAGAGCCCTCAGTCACCAGAGATGGAGGAACATACTATTTTTCTGAGATATAGCGTCTCTGTTTCTGATGGCTTTGATATTGTGGACTTCACATACAGCGTTACTTCTGATACCTCTCAGTAATACCATGATGTATGTAACTATCCCCTAAGAAGATGAAATACAGATGAAGCACCTTTGCAAAGTGTGCAACGTGCAAAATGTTTGGCTTCTGGGGTCATTATAGTGCATATTACAATACTTTTGTCTTACTCTGACAACTTTGATATCAAACCTTTGTGAAGACTTTTGGGGGCTTATTTCTGAAGATGAGAACATTTCAAATTACTTTAATATTTTAAACATGGTGTTTTATTTTTCTTAATTGCTCTTTTATGGGGAAAAAAATCCTTAAGGGATGGGATAGGCTAGACCCTAGGGGTATGATAGAAAAATACCTAATTATATGACTGTAAAGTGATATAAACACATGTATAGCATTATCACATTTTTAAATTCCTGTTTTCAACACCAAACAGTAACAACATCACATTTACAACTAATATTTGCTTCCCTGGGTGAATTGTTTACTAAATTAATTTTCAAGGCAGTAAAGAGAACATGGGAAGAGATTTAAAAAAGGGGGTCGTCTCCAAAAGGTGAATTGCCAAGAGTTATTGTAAAATTGAAAAATGCTAATGAAAATAAAGTACATGCTATTAATGTTGATGTTCATGCAGTCTGAAAGAGTTTGTATCCTGTTAATTCTTATAAATAATTTTTTTCTGCTTGATTCCTTTTTCCAGGTGATTCATGGCAGGGGACGTGGAAGGGTTTAGCTCCTCCATCCATGACACCAGCGTCTCTGCTGGGTTCAGAGCACTGTATGAGGAAGGATTGCTTCTTGATGTCACTCTTGTCATTGAAGACCACCAGTTTCAGGCACACAAAGCACTGCTTGCCACCCAAAGTGATTACTTCAGGATTATGTTCACAGCAGACATGCGGGAACGTGATCAGGACAAAATCCATTTGAAAGGTCTCACTGCCACAGGCTTCAGCCATGTTCTCCAATTCATGTACTATGGAACTATTGAACTGAGTATGAACACTGTTCATGAGATTCTGCAGGCTGCCATGTATGTTCAGCTTATAGAGGTGGTGAAGTTCTGCTGCTCTTTTCTCTTAGCAAAAATCTGCTTAGAAAACTGTGCAGAAATTATGAGACTCTTAGATGATTTTGGTGTAAACATTGAGGGAGTCAGAGAAAAGTTGGACTCCTTTCTGTTAGAAAATTTTGTGCCACTCATGTCCCGACCCGATTTCCTGTCATATCTGACCTTTGAAAAGCTCATGTCTTACTTGGATAATGATCATCTGAGCAGGTTTCCAGAGATAGAACTGTACGAGGCTGTTCAGGCTTGGCTGCGGCATGATAGAAGACGCTGGAGGCATACGGACACCATCATTCAGAACATCAGGTTTTGTTTGATGACACCATCCAGTGTTTTTGAGAAGGTTGGTGCATTTGAAAGCAATAGACAGGATTCATCATTTAGCTAGGGCAGCATGCCGTTAAATAGGTAAGATTCCCATGCTTGTTAGGAGGAACAAAGAGAGCACTGATTTTTTTTTTTCTCCAACAAATAACATATTTAAAGAATATCATATCTGAAAGTAATGTCAACTGATTTTAGAAAATAGCACGTTTGTGACTGGAGAAGCTAGAGTTTCTTAGGGTTTATTTGTAAATGATTTCTTTTAAGAATATTTAAAGGAACTCTTAATTCATATGAAGTTTGTTTTATTTCAGTCATTCTTGCTGTCTTCCATATCTTGCTGCTTTATTCCAGGGAACTCTTGGGATGTCCTCATAACTGGGTATCAGTATAATGGAAGTCAACTCGCATGGTCTCAATTTTAGTTGTAGATACATGCACATTGTATATATGTTTAAACTGTTGTTTATTACAAGAAATCTACATTTTAAATAAATGTCACCATGTACTATAGCAGTGTGTGCTACAAAAAATGCTTCGTCTGAAGGAAAAAAAAAAGTAGCAAATGGTATGCTGTTAGATTAAGTATCATATTGATGTTTGCAGGGTAAAATTTTTGGAAAGCATGCAAGTATGACATAGCTACTTGAGAGCTCCTAAATCTTACTGAAAGGCAGCTATGGTTAGGCTCCTAAGTTACCAAGACATTCTTGGAAGCTTTAGCTATAATGTATCTTTAGCTTTTTGTATGTACATATACATGTACATGTAGAGGGGGAGATGATGTTCAGAGGGCTACACTAATTTACACAAATTCTGGATTAATAATTATTCAGGGAAAAAATGCCCTTAAAATCCCTGATTAGAATTTAAAAAAAAAAAATCTTGCCCTCTTACTTGGCAGCAAAAATATTTTGAACAAGTTTTTATTACAGCATTTAACTAATGTTCTTCTCAGCAGCCCCAGTGCAATTCTGTTGAAGTCAAAACTTCATCTCCTTAGAGCAGTTTCCATTCTTGCTGTCACCTTGCTTTGTTGATTGTTTTTGTTTTACCTGCAATGCAACTATGTATGCATAAAGAATAAGGTCATAAGTAAGTTAGATGCTGCTTCCTCTAAGGAACAAGTTTCTCCAGATTAACTTGCTATTTCTCAGTGTCCAGTGTGCATTAAACACTATCCTCATAGCTAGATGTTTTTAGCTTAATAATCACATTATTGCTAACAATAGCAGTGAACTGCCTCCCCCCCCATGGTGTTTTCACACAGTTGAAAGATAAATATTCTTTTGTATCGTTGTAAGAAGATAAAGTAGGAAAAAGGCTCCATTATTTAAGCTTCTTTTTGTTGCGTTAAAGTATATAGAGTCTGAAAAGAGACTTTATAGTAACTTGGTATTCCATGTTAGATTTGTTTATGTTAATATAAAATATGGATTTGTTAAATTTGAAAGTTAGTTTGATTTTGCAATATTTTGTTCATTTTTGTTACCAGTACTAAAATAGAACAAAGATACAGTAATTGAAAGCTAGAGCTCTGACACTGAAAAAATTTACAAACACGTTTGACTACACACACACACACACACACACACACACACACACACACACACACACGTATAGTATAGTACATATAGCAGCATTGAAGTTAAGTGAACAGTTTTATTTTTTGCAGTGACTTGGATCTGAAAGGAATTTATAGATCCTGTTGGATATCACATTTATTCCTAAGATCAGAAGAGAATCCTTTATTTTCCAAATGAATGAGGAAAAACAAGAAATATTAGTTTTTACTTTGAAAGAAGAAACTTATTTGTCAACATTAGAGAAATCCAAAAAAGTGAGCATTTGTGTGGCTTAAACACATAGGGTAGTAAAAAGAAGAGCTGTTTAGTTATGGTATTGAGGCCTCATAATTTTACTATGAAAAAATTTGTATCGTCAGACACCACTTTGAATTTTATGGCTTTTGTCAGATATTCTTTGCATTAATATAGTTCATATGTATGTGAGGGAGGTTGTATGTAGCTTATTTTATAACTTTTGGTGTAGTTTCTGGTAAATGCAGATAAAACTTTTTTTGTTGTATTTATTCAACAAACCTGTTATGAAATAGCAGATTATCCTACAAACATTTGCTCATCAAATTCCATAACTTGACTAAGAGTAGTGGTGTGAGCAAAGATTTGTAGGCTTAGTCCCTTTTTTTTTTTACAAAAAGTGTGTTTAAATACTAATATTTAAGCCTCACTTTTAAATTATTATTTAATATCATAGATATTAATAACTTGTTATGCTACCGTTTCACTCATTTTCTTGTGCATTGGCTACAGGAAGTAAAACATCAAAATATTTGTTTACATTGTGCCTAACCAAACTTATAGGCTTAAGTCTCTTGCCTATTACAGTATGTCTATTGGCTAGATGCAAATTGTTCTCACATATGGCTCCGCTTAAGCTTTGCAGTGCCAGAAAATTAGATGCCTTTTTCTAGGAGGGTCATCCAGATCAACAGGCTTAGGCACTTAACTTGCTCCATTAATTCTACAGGAACTTATGTGCCTCCAAAGTTCAATGCAGAGCACTAGTGATAAGCAAGGAGCCCCCTGTAACTAAAATCAGATATACTAAAGAGGATGTCTCTATACTCCCTCTCCTCCTCAACACTTCGGCACCTGACTCAGTTGCAAATCAGTGTCTCAGTATTTTTAGAGGGGAGGCAGCTAATGAACCAAGATTCCTCATTTACAAAGTGCATTGAGTTCAGTACAACATGCAGTGTCTGCACCCACTGTCCCTTGGAAGTGGTGGGTGGCAGTCGGGGCCTCAGTGTTATAGCACCTATCTAACCTATGGCATATAGATACATGCAGGGTAATTATGATCAAATACATGTAATATATATATTTTAAACCTATATCTAAATGTTTCTATCCCACCACTATTGAAGTATAAGGACCTGATTTTTGCATGGTGCTGAGCACTCTTGCCTTCATGCAGCAAGACACTTTCTAATGGGAAGGGTGGGGAGCAGTCTTTAAGAAGTTCCCTAAAAGTCTGCAAAGTAGGCCTTTGAGTGAATGGGAAGGAAATTTTACAGTTGAACTGAACTTTAGGTATATAAGCTCATGTTGCAGGTAGTCTTCAAAGAGTAGTTTTCAACCGTGTAGTTAAAAAATTCTGCTGGATTTTAATAAATTCTTAGCTGTAACTGCCGGCTTGGCTTTGTTTTTAAAGAGATTCTGGTCTGTGTCCTGCTTCTTTAGAGATCACTGTTCACCTCATATTTTATCTTGGGAGTTTACAAATAAATGGTTGCCAGCAATATGCAGAGAGAACGAATTTAACAGATACCATAATAAAAGGCTTTATTTATTTCCTTCAATTGCACTCAGAAATTACTAGCAAGCCTGTGCCATTTCTGGTTCATGACTTTAAAATGTTCACCAGAGTGAAGTACTAATTATGGTGTTCACCAGTACATTCTCTAGTGGTTGGAGTTTTATTTGTCTCTAGCCCTAGCTAGAGTACATTGAGTGTGCAAGTGATAAAGGCACAGGTAATTGTAGTGAGGTTAACATCTCAAACATAAATTACAACTGTTTCTGTATAAAAACCATGTACATTTTCTGTTTGTAAATAAGTGGTTCAGGGGACAAATATATTTACCTCTTGTGGGTTTGATCAGTTAATATAACCTCCTATGTGAAATGATATGCTAATTATATTTTAATTTGCTGTCTGTGCTCTTGTGCAGTCTGTAAATGTGTGTATTTATGTTGTTTGCTGCTAGTGTATACATTTCAATTGGAATGCTTTCTAAGAAAAGGTTTTCCAAAAGGCCTACATATTCTAAAGCAGGAGTGGCCAGCCTGTGGAGCACAGCAGATCAGAGGGGGCATAGGCAACACACTGATAAATAGAGCAGCGGGCAGAAAGCAAAGCAGATCAGGCAGGGGAAATGGTTTGGAATGGTACTAGAGAAGTACTAGGGCTTCATTTGTGGCATACCTACTGAAAAGGTTGGCTTACACTGTTCTAGAGTATGTATCTGTGTGTAAAATAGAGTAATAGACCATCAGCAGTGCAGTTCTTTAAAAAAAAATTGCTGAAGGAGGACTTTACATTCCTAGAGACTGAAATCCTCTTTTTTTCCTCCCTGTGTGGGAGAGGAATAGTCTTCTGAGGTACTTCAGAAAGTCAGAGTAAATGAATAGGCAGGTGTGTACCATTCAACCCTTGGCCTTTGTATTGAAGGGAAAAAACCCCAAATGGTACTGATAGTGACGATTATTTTCTAGCATGCACATACATGAGTTGAAATTATTCTATTACCTCTTTGATCACCGACAGTCAAACAGCGATTACATCAGTGGTTCTCAACATTTTTAGACTCAAAGGACTCCTCCACAACTTTTCAAAATGTTGCAGCAGCCCATTCAGAAAACTAATATAAATATTTATGAATAATATGCACATAATAACATTGTTAATTAGTGATTGGTTATTAATTAATTAGATCCTTACAATTATATTATACTCACCCCACTACCACTGTAGCTAAGCAGATTTGTGCTGCACGCCTCATGCAGAGCCAGATCAGGAAGTGGCTGTGGCAGCTGCATGTGCTTTTGCCATAGGCCTTTCCAGTCCAACCTAGCATGGTGTCTCCCGGAAACAGGCATGTCGAGCAGATAGAACTGTGCCGTGTGCCAGGAGGCATGTCAGAGCTAACTGAGAAATGGCTATAGCAGAAAGGTGCAGACAGGTGTCCTGTTTCTGCTGCAGCTCTTCCTGGCCCAGCTCCAAAGTGCTTCCTGAATACAGAGGTGCATGGGGCAATTCTACCTAGTGGCAGTGGCATCTGTCTCCAGGCTGCTGCCTCTGTGGGGTGACGGAGGCATGTACCTTGGTTTTCAGGAGTTGCATAGAGCCCAACTGAGAGGGAGCTGCAGGACGAGGGGGCATTGTATCTGACTCTGTTACATTCTACAAGCAGGTGTGATGCTTCTGCTTTAGCTCTTCCAGGTTCAGCTCATGCAGTGCAGACAGACGCACTGCCTCTGCTATGGCTTCATCTCAGCTGGTTTCTACCTCCCTCCTGAAAACCAAGGTAAGTGGGGCCATTTCACCCCACAGTGTCATTGCAGCATGCTGATTGAGAACAACTGTATTAGATGGTGAGAACTTGGGCACTACTAACGTGGGAACATTATGAATAGGCAATCTGAGTGAAAAGTTCAGCCTCTCATTAATTTTTCCTATTAATAATGCAAGACTGTATCAGTTACCATGTTTTTAGGATTGTTATAAATAAAATGGGTTAGTTGCACTAAACTTAGTTGATGGTGAAAAATGTTAAAATAAATAGGATGTAATTCATTTTGTGAATATGTATGTGTATTGCAATAAGGTATTAATATCCAATATGCATACAAGAGCATAATTATCTTTGAAATAAATATTCTGAGAATAGATGCATTGAGTTAATGCATGTTACAACTTTGAATGCAAAGTCTTTTAATTTTTTTGAGTAATATGTATGTAATAGCAGGAAAAGGATTATTCAAACAAAATACTACTGTCTCCATAGCAGAGATAATTATGTTTTATCTGGTAGTAATATCCCAAATTTAGATTAATTTGGAAGCTATCACATTAAAGCAATAATGTAAATTATCTCTTGCATATCTGCTCTCTAGCAAAACATTACTTTAACCCACTTGACTCCTGCAAGAGTCTTCTTCTATTGCAGTTTGTTCTTAATGCTCCACTTTATTGTTGTTAAACGGTAAAATTTATTTATTTATTTATTTTTACATCTAGAGACTTTATAATACTTTGCAAAAATCTTTTTCTTTACAGTATTTCAGTTGCAGATGTTAACAATTATTACAAGACACCTAGCCCTTTATAGATGCAGCGTGCCGCTCTTTGAAGTTGCTAAGTGGAGCATCTCACTTAGTAAAAATTACAGTCTCCCGCCCCCCCTTTGTTTTTAAGACTTAATTGCTTCTATCAGCTTTTCTTCCGTTCTTGCTTGCTTATTCATCTGGACATCTATAGAAAATAATAGTGAGGGGCATGAGAAACCCGAAGATGTGAGAGCAGAGATTGGTGTAGGTTGAGAAGAAAGTGTCAACATGTAGAGGGAAAATGTAGAAAGGTGACTGAAGAAGAAAGGAGAAGGATGACAGTGAAGTCGGTCTGTTTCTTTGTTTTGCAAAATAAGTAAAATTTTAAATAAGAAATGAGACACAACATTATATGGTGGATATGGCACTTCATAATGGATATGGGAAACAGTGAATTTAGATTTGGGAAACAAGGGTCTATTCCTGGCTTTGTCACTGATTTATTTGGATAAATCACTCGATTTACTTCCTCCGTTTCCGCTCCCAAACTGTCTGAAATATTTGGACTGTAAGGTCTTCAGGGCAGCATGCATGTTTCTTCAAGAAGTGGAAAAGGGGGCCCTCATCTCTGTTACTTTGCCCTGTATGCATAGTTGTACTAATTAACAGAGATAAGCTTTCAAGGGAAAGAATAAATAAAAGATGAAAAGGTAAAGGAGACCTAAGGCAGGGGTGTCAAACGTATGGCACACGGGATGTATCTGACCTGTTTCATTTGGCCTCTGGGGCTCCCAGAGGTGAGTGGCAGCAGGACCTGCTTCCAAATTTCCAGTGATGGAGCCCTGATGGGTGAGTGGTGAAGGGGTGAGTGACAGCTGCATTAACCACCTCCACTTGCCCTGTTCCTGGGCCCATATATGGCCTGGGCGACTCCCTGTGGTCTGGATCCAGCCCACAAGGAGCCCCACAGTTTGGATCTAGTCTGGGGGTGCAAGTGAGTTTGACTCCCCTGGTCTTACAAAAACAAAAACAAAAAAACCCCCAAAAGGAATGTAGGTGAAACACAAAATGTATACATGGAATTGTGGCTGAAAAGTAAAGTAAAAGAAAATTGACCCAGGGGGGTGGCAAACATTTAACTTACTTATTAATTGCTGTATCTATTTTGTGTTGTTTTATTTCTTTGGACTATGTCCCATAGTTCTCTAGGTCTTAGAGAAAGAAAGGGTGGTATAATACTGTGAATTGAACCATGGGACATATGCCTGGAAGGCTCAGTGCACCCATCCCCTGCTATTACAGGCAACTGTGGCATATAACAGTTCTCATAAACTGGTCAAACTGTCCAAAAAATTATATCTTTTTTGCTCTCACTACTCCTATTTTATGATCACTGTTACAACTAGAATCTCGTCAGGGTGGGGCTGCTTGCATTTCATAGATTTAATACATTTTTAGGGTTGGAAGGGACTTCAGTAGATCATCAAGTCTGACCCCCTGCCCTGGGCAGGAAAGAGGGCTGGGGTCAGATGACCCCAGCCAGGTGTTTGCTGAGTCTCCTTTTAAAGACCTCCAAGGTAGGGGAGAGCACCACCTCCCTTGGAAGCCCGTTCCAGACTCTGGTAAAGAAGACTGTAAAGAAGTTCTTCCTAATGTCCAGTCTAAATCTGCTCTCTGTCAGTTTGTGGCCCTTGTTTCTAGTAACTCCATAGGGTGCCTTGGTTAGCGGAGTATCTCCTATACCTTGCTGCTCCCCCGACAAATTTGTAGACAGCCATCAGATCCCATCTCAGCCTTCTCTTATGGAGGCTGAAAAGTTCCAGGTTCCACAATATCGCCTCATAGGACCTTTCTTGCAAGCCCCTAACCATATGAGTGGCCCTCCTATGAACCCACTCAAGGCTATCCACATCCTCCTTGAAGTGTGGTGCCCAAAACTGGATGCAGTACTCCAGCTGCGGCCTTACCAGTGTCGCCTAGAGGGGAATTATAACCTCCTGAGACCTGTTTGTGATGTACCTGGTAATGCATGATAGTGTGTGGTTAGCTTTTTTGACCACTTTGTCACATTGTCGACTCAGGTTCATCTCTGAGTCAACTATGACCCCAAGATCCCTTTCTGCTGCTGTACTGCTTAGAGTCATTTCCCAATCTGTATGTGTGTTTGTGATTCTTTCTCCCCAGGTGCAGTACTCTACACTTACCTTTGGAGGCTCTGACTCAGTGAGATACGTTGATAAAAACTTTAACCTTGCTAGGGATACCCATCTTGGGCAAATTGAATAGAGGCCATACACAAAGTAATTTCTAGGTCCTCTAGGGTTTGGGAAGGGGGTGGATATGAGGTAGACAGCTTCATCTCCTGAGAAATTGCTCTCTTTCTAAAAACAAAGAAAAGATTTTGTTAGACTTAATCTCAGATCCTTAGATCAGTTGCTCAAGGTCCCCTCCATGTTCTGTATAGGACTCTAGGCTGTACAGATGAATGCTACAAGGTGGAAATCAGCTGTAGTTATAAGGGAAATGAAATGTTAAAAGAGTATTGACAATTTTGATGTGAGTCTAGATGGCTGGGATTAGATTGTATCAGACCAAACAAGAAAATGATAATCAACTTCTGAAGGAAGCAAATTCATTTTGCTTCTGAGTGGAAATGTGAAAGATTCTGTAGGCAAACTGGTAAAACATTCATTGAGTCTAATTCAGTGGTGCTCAACCTTCCAGGGCCGTGGGCTGGACAGATGGCTTAGGATCAGTCTGCAGGCCTGATCTAGCTTGGGGCTGGTGCTCAGGGTCAGTCCATGGGTATAATTGTATATACTGGTTTGGCACCACATGCTGGATCTAGCTGCGGCACAGCCCCATGCACGGGGCTATGTCATCTGGCCCACAGGGCCTCCCACGGGTCTAGGACAGTGACAGCATTAATTGCCATGGTTGGGAAAGCTCCAACAATTAACACTGCCACCACTTTCTCGAGACAAGATTTCTGGACTTGTGGGGAGCCATATGGGCCAGATGACATGGGTCTGCAGGCAGGATTTGGTCTGTGGGCCAGAGACTGAACATTACCGGTCTGTGTTGATAGAGATGCTAGTTGGATGGGGTTTTGAAAACTCTATGGAAAGGTTAGTGGGTGAGCTTTGGTTGCAACTACAACCTAGTACAATGGACAAACATGAAAATACATGAATAGGTGGATTGGCCTAATCAGAGTTGCTGAACAGCTGGGTTTCAGTCAACAACTTGCAAAACAGGTTACAAAAGTCAGTATGATAGCAGATGATCCTAGAGGTTGTAGTCTTGAATACTGTTAAGTTTACTTAAGCAGCACCTTGCATAACTCTTGTGACTTCATCTGTGATGCAAGTACTTAAATGGCAAACACTACTTTTTGGAAGTTGATTCTAGTATGGAAGGCTAATGCCACTAGTGCTAAGAGCATAAATTTAGTAACAATGTACAAAACATTCATGTGTGTGGAATGGAGTCATGGAAGAGAGAGAAAGTTAAACTGCATTCGGTGTGGATGTCTTCACTGGATGTTTAGATAAGTAAAACAGAGACTAAAGAAAATGAAGATCCTGGGAGAAGTTGTAACTACCAACAGTTGTACAAATGTTACAAGAAGATGGACTTACCTTAAGTATACTTTGAGGGTGCCAGATTACAGGCTTCCCCAACAAGCCTGGTTTTGGCAGCTGTAAGGCAAAGGTGGGGCCTTTTTCTACACATTCAGGACTGAACGTTAGTCATGACTAACCTGTGTCACTTACGCACCTGATAAAGATTCAAGAAAAGGATTGGTTAAGACTCTTACTGGAAGGTTGTTCCAGGACACACCCCCTCCTCTTCCTCTCTCATTATAGACAGCATCTTCTAATTACCACCCTAATTTATTCATAGCCAACTCCAGCTGATGAGGTTATAGCAGGAGTTGGCAACATGGCCCAGAGGCCTGCTGAGCTGGAGCACTTCACCTCTGCTTGTGTTGGGGCTGGGCAGTGAGAAGCTTCACTAGGGCTGCTGGAGACTGCATCCACATTCATAGACGTAGGGTTGGAAGGGACCTTGTAGATCTTCTGGTCCGACCCCCTGCCATGGGCAGGAGAGAGAACTGGGCTCAAATGACTCCAGCCAGGTAAATGTGGAGCCTCCTCTTTAAGCCCCCCAGGGTAGGAGCCATCACCACTTCCCTTGGAAGTTGGTTCCAGATCCTAGCCACCCTGACTGTGAAGTAGTGCCTTCTAATGTCTAGTCTAAACCTACTCTCTAGCAACTTATGGCCGCTATTCCTTGTTACTCTGGGAGGCGCTCGGGGGAACAAGGTCTCTCCCAAACCCCGCAGGTCCCCCCTAGTAAGTTTTATAGATGGCCACCAGGTCCCCCCTTGAGCCTTCTCTTGCAAAGGCTGAACAGGTTAAGGTCTGTAGCCTCTCTTCATAGGGTCTGCCCTGCTGTCCCCAGATCATGTGAGTGGCCCTCCTCTGGACCCTCTCAATGCTGGCCACATCCCCCCTGAAGTGCAGCGCCCAGAACTGGACGCAGTACTCCAGCTGCAGCCTGACCAGTGTCGCATAGAGGGGGAGGATCACTTCCTTGGACCTGCTCGTTATGCACCTGTAGATGCATGACACGGTATGGTTAGTTCTACTGACCGTGTTCTCGCATTGTCAGCCCACGTTCATCTTGGAGTCAATAACGACTCCCAAGATCTTTCTGCCACCGTGCTTTCAAGAAGGGAGTTCCCCAGCCTATAGATATGCTGCTGGTTCCTACTGCCCAAGTGCAGCACCCTGCATTTGTCAGTATTGAATCCCATCCTATTTTCATTTTGCCCACCCCTGCAACCTGTCCAGGTCCTGCTGTAATCTGTCCTTCCTTTCTAGCGTGCCCACCTCACCCCAAATCTTGGTGTTGTCTGCAAATTTAAACAGGCTGCTCTTCACCCCGTCGTCCAAGTCGCTAATAAAGAAATTGAACAGTGCGGGCCCAAGGACCGAGCCATGGGGGACTCCACTGCCCACTTCCCTCCAGGTCGAAAATGACCCATCCACCACCACTCTCTGAGTACTACCCCTCAGCCAATTTGCAATTCATCTGACTGTGTAGGCATCAATGCCATAGTCACCTAGCTTTTTAATGAGCATTGTTACTGCTCCCTCTCTGCCCCTTATGCTTTCCCTCTGCCTCCCAATGTTCATATTATTGTGACATCAGGATCATAACCAAGTCCAGAATTTGGCCTGAGATGCACAGAACCAAACTTCCTTACAGTTGCACTTAGGTATTTGAATGTGGACTTTTTATTCAGAAATTACTTCTAGTAAACCTCTCTAGGAAATATACCTAGAGACAAATTTGACACAGTTATGATTTTATCTCTTAGGTATGTGGGCATATAGTCTCTGTCTTGAAGAGTCCAGAAAGTGATTGTATTGAATAGGTTGTAAATTCAAAAATTAACAAACCACAACCTTGTGGTGTATTTCCATGTACATAAATTCCCTACCATGATCTTTGCAATGGCTACATTGCAGAAAACCCCATAGATATAAAATTGCGAAAGATCTGTTGGGCCGTCCAGTTTGAGCATTTGTATTATATCAGTTTTCTTGGCTGAAGGAATAAAGCTTACAATAAATTATGGGAATACTAAATTTGTGGGTGGCTTTTGGTTCAGTCAGGGGATCCAGGTTCATTTCTGCCTCAGTCACAGGTTTGCTGTGTGTCCTTAGATGAGTTTCTTTGTGTAAAATGGTAAAAGATACTCTCTGAACTCATGAGAGAGAGGATTATACATAAGCATTATTGCTTACATGTCATGGAAATATTCTAATGAAAACCCAAAAGACAAGCAAATTAGATTCCTCAGTCATTTGGGGTTGAAAAGGTGATGGGAAGTATATACCTCTTCCCTCAGTCATAAAGTTGTTACTGTTTGCATGCAAGATGAGAGAGGGAGAGGATTATTTTGAAGATTAAGTAATTACATTTAATGCTGAATCTATTTCAAATCAGATTTTTTAATATGCTGAATATAGGTATACAAATGTTATAGGTATACAGATATTTGGCACTGAATAAGTTGGGTACTTCAGCAGCAATCTCGTCATGTGTTGAAAGCTGTTTCCACAATAAAAAGCAAGAGAGGCAATCCTGTCACCCAGAAATATAGCAACAGATGTTTCTGCATTTGTTTTCAGCAGAGGCACTAGAGAGTCATGTTTATGTAAAAGGCATGTTTCTGTTGTGGTCAGTTTCATTGCTGTTCTTCATTTTTTTAGGTTGTAGAATTGTTTTGGTAAGGGAAGAATAATGAAGGTGATAGAACTCACCTACAAGAGACAAGATTTGTGTTTCCTATTTAAAAGCCATAGTAGAAATTATTGCTTCCTGAGTCCTGCCTTTTTGGGTTTTGGGTCAGACTTGCTGTTGCTGGTTAAGGAAATAAATATCACTTTAGAACTTGTGCTCGGTTCTTTTAAAATATTGATTTAAAATAGTGCTGTTTGAAAATCAGGAATCGCCTGTACCTACTAAATGTGAAATGCAATATGGGAGAAAATTTTTGTGTGTTAGGACAATGATTCGAAACTATTTATTTTGGAAAGCAGTTTTTTTGCTGAGCATTGTGATGGTTCAGGGTATTGAGGATCCAGATGGAAAGAATGGGATACAAACTTACTATGGCAATTCACAAGAAAGGGAGTAGGAAGAGGATTTGGGAAACTTGCTTTTTGTAATACTGTCTGGGAGAAGGAGGAGGCTGTCCTTTATAGTTCTGTTGCATCTGTGGAAAAGGGAAACAAGGTTTAGTGTATTGATTGGGTAGCTCTGTGGTGCAGGAGTGGTGAGCAAGATGTCCTTGTGCTCCCCTAGGTAAAATTCTCAAGGTTTGCTAAGGTGAATGGGCTCTCATCTCCCAAGATCCATAAGCTCATGTATAACTTAATTTTGTGTGCACGTTAGAACCTTACTGAATTGGGAGATTTATATAATGTTGCTTTCCTTTTTTGAATGGTTTAAAACAATATTTAAAAAATCAGCTTTCTGTATTGATCATTTTTTCCTTTAAGGCACTGCCTAGATCAGTAATTCTCAACTGGGGTGCCACATGCTCCTTTTGAGGGTACTGTGGGATGGTATGCAATATTAGCATTGTTAGGTATGGAAACCCCTGCACAGTTTTCAAGATAAACCCATGGAGAAGGCAGGTCAGAGTGGCACTTTAGAGACTAAGTAATTTAGAAATCCATAAGCTTTCTTCATCAGATGCAGAGATTTAAAGTAGGAATCTATAGCATCAAGACCATTCTGACCTGCTGTAGTCTTTCTGAGTTCTTTGCAATGGAAGAATTGCTTTAATCTGTCAGTAGTCAAAAAGAAGAATTACTCTAATATATCTGTAGTCAAAAAGGAATGAAATTTAGGTTTTGAAATGGGTGTCACTAAAATCAGACAAATTATAGAGGGGTGCCTTGAGTAGAAACAAACTTAGGACTGCTGGCCTAGATGCACGTTCTTCCGAAAGTCTGTCCTCATGGTCTCCTCTTCTCTATAGTGTGCATATGACCAACTCTATAACCTTTTTATCATTTTTTTTCTTTTTTGATCATATCTTTCAGTCCATAGGTGCCTATACTAGAGGGTTTCTCTTTTCCTGTTTTTATTTCCAATACTCATACTTTTCTCTCAAAATGTGATGGGTTCATTTGGTTTAGAAAGCATAATCATGACATAAAGCATCATGCGTGACTGCTACCTCCCTACCGCTGCACCGGGCATGTGGGGGCTTCCCCCTCCTCTCCTGCTGCATGTCGCATTGGTGCTTTGATTCTACCTGCAGCTTCCTGGAGTTGCTAAAATGCCTTGGGTTGCAGGCTGTCCCAGCAATGTAGGCTGTGCCCCACTTCTCTGCCTCCCACCTGCTTCTGCAGCCAAAGCAATGAGGGAGTGTGAGAACAGCATGTGACAGAGTCTGAGGGCCACAAGTTAACCCCTCACATGTGGTGTGGTGGACTGCTAGTTGAATAGCTCTGATCTTACACCATCCATCTAAAACAGGGGTAAGCAACTTTTTCCAGCTGCAGGCAGAATAACACCTGGGTCAGAGGTGGACAGTCAGGTGCTAGGACCCTGCTGCTGCTACCACTTGTCTAACTGGTCTCAGCTATTGTTTATCCCCATGGTAGCCTGGGGGGGAGGGTGCCTTCTGCCACTAAAGCCCCATATTCATCGAGTGGATACGACCCACCCATAGGATGCCCACCCTGAAATAAAATGTTCTTATAGTGATAGCCACATTTTTATTATATTAGTTGTACAAGATACTTGTATAACTTTCCCGTATAAGTGATATATAAAATATGATCAAAATCAAGAAATAATAAGAGTCAGACAAGAAATAGTAAGAGGTGGAAAGGTTCTTGAAGAGTTATAAGTTGTTGCAGTATTTTTTTTTCTAGCTATCTTAATTTCTGCTGATCTTTGTATCATTGTGGTTGTATCTAATCTGACACACTGGCTGCATCCATTCGAGCATGGACATTTGGTTCCCCAGGGACAACTAGCACCAGTGCAACTTATGCCGCTGCTAGCTGTCCCTGGGGGGAATGCCTGTGCCATGTGCACTCTGGCGGCTGACAGGTTACTCTGGGTGGGGTAAGGGAGGCTGGGGCCAGCACTGGGCTGGCTGCAGCAGCCTTACCTGGGGCCCTGGGGTCCTCCTGGAGCTCTAGCAGCAGTTATCCTGGTGCTCGGAGCCTTGCTGGCAGCCGCAGTACCACTCCTTCTGGCCAGGCTCCGGTTTTGAGCGGCGCACGCTGCCCCCCTATGTGCTGCTCTGTTTTTTTTTTTGTGTTTTTTTTTTTGTGCAGGTTTTTTTCCACAACACAGCTGAACATACAGTATGTAGCACTGCACCCATGTCTGTGGCATCACATACCGCATGGCCACACTAGTCTGGACACAACCACTGTTTTTTAAATATCATAATAGTAAGTAATGTTGATACTGTTGTTTTCACTTCTCTTCAAATCTCCATGGTAGGAAACAACCCTACACACACGTAACTGGGTTTTTATGAAAAAGTGCTAATAAAATGCATTGTTTCTTAGACCCAGGATTAAGGAAGGAGATGGTATCTTTGCCCTGATCCTATTGTCTGATGTATTGGATGTCATAAGAGGAACAGTAAAAAAAAAAAAAAACTAACAAGCAGGATTCTGTATTCTGGACCAGAAATACCCCTTTTCTTTCTCCATTTCCCAGTAGATTTGGGGTTTTCTTGGTTCAAGTGAAGGAGTTAGGTATTGTATTCTTTTTTTCCATCTGATGTTTTCTTCCACTGTTTGGCAGGTATTTCAATCTCATAGATTAAAACTTCAATTTTAAACTGTTCAGAGTAAAAACTTACTTTCTCAAATTAGGTTTCACCATCATGTTATCTTGATGCAACTTTGCTAATCCACCAGTCATCTGTAGTCTTCAAGAAAAACCTGAAGACAAAACCTGAATTTCTAGAGTAAAGGAGCAGAATGGTATCTTTTTAAGCTTTTGCTTTTAATTTTGTAGAAATCAACCCCAGTTTGGGGAGACTTTATTCAAGCATTAGTCTAACCAGTTTTATTATAAAATTAATGTTAATGTGTATTAAATATATAACAAGTTTCTTGAAAGATATACTGTGACATGGGTAATTAAATATTGATGCCGTGTCTTAAAATTACTGATAACAGCTAGTTCATATTATGCATAAATTACCTGAAAACGTACTTTAAAAAAAATTAAACGTAGTACTGAGAGAATGTGTAAATAATGCAGGGAAATAGCTCGCATTTCTTTGCCCTTTTCACCTTCTTTTAAGTAGTAAAGGTTGCTTGATATCGAAATACTTGTTTTGAGAAATTGCTTCGTTCTTTGAACTTCCTTTGGTATAAATTTTAGGCATGCCATATTCTTTTGTACAAGCTTGTATCATTTTTCTGGAAGTGGTATAGCTTTTACATACTTGATTTTTGCCTATATTTGAGCTTTTGTAAAACTTCATATTTATGTGTAGGTGGTAGAGGATTTGTAGTGTTTTAGGTAGGATGAGCTTGAATCCAAGTTATAGAGTTTTGTTTTATTAAAAAATAAGTTTTATAACCTCTGCATTCTGTACTTCCCTAGTCACAAGCTTTTTGGATGTGTTCTTCAAGAATAATTACTACAGAAATAATCTTGTGTTATATATTTTCTTTGTCTTTTGTAGCATTCATCTCTTGGGTTTGCATTTGTAAGTTTAATTTTTTTCCATTATGGGCACAACATTCGTATTCAGTGGCTTTTTATCTGTGTATTTGGAGTAAGTGCATGTATAAAATAACATATATGGTTGTGGTAAAGGATTCCATTAGCCTGAAACAGCCACTTAGTTCACCTGTGGCTTCACCATTCATATGTAGGTTATCTTAAATGTGTGCTGGCAGTCTTTGTTGCATTATAGTCCATCTTACGCACACTGTATAAATCACTGAAAAATCATTTTGAAGAGATTTCAAGGATGGGGGGGGGGTATTTTAATTTTATTTTTAAATTCAAGGCATTTGAGAAAGTGTCTTTATACCAAAAAAATTACGACTTTAAAATACAAGCCTTGCAGGTGCTTTGTCCATCATTGGGAAACTGGGATTCTCCCCTTTTTCACAGTATAAATTTCTGATTTTTTTTTTTTTTTTTTTTACTCTCAAATTTTTCTGTGGCTTAGGAGTGTTCTTAGTTTTAGCAAACATTAAATTTGGGTGGGAAAAGAGAATGTTCGTTGTCATCGCATTGACTTCTGAATTTGTTTTAAACTGCTTGGAAATTGGGATAGAAATGGGTGTGTGTAGACAAGGGGATCAAAGGTACAATTTATCACGTATATGTCATCATCATGGGAATATGTGTATGCTATATATCCATGTTTTGCTATAGGCCGAGATGGTACTTCCTGCTATATTTGAGATTTAATGCTTTCTATTAGATGCTCATTTAGGTTGAAATTTTCTGTGCCAGATGTCTGCCTCCAGCTAACTGTTTAGTATGTTTCAGCAACAGTAGTTTAGCTGTTTTCAATAAGGAGGTTAGATAAAAGTTCCCTTATGTTGCTCATGTTAAAAATGTGTGTTGCACCTCCTATACCTTAGAGAACAGAGACTTGAAATTTGGTAAAGAAGTTACGTCAGTACAAGCATGCACCTTCTGCTCTTGCAGGTGAATCCACCCGCAATTTGCCTCTGAAAACGATTTGCATATACCGGTAATTAATAGAGGCTTGTTAGAGGCTGGCAACATTTTTCTGCAAAGACTGTATACAGTGAGCATGTTTCATTCTTGCATAGCTCCTTTATGCTGACTGGACTGGGCATGGATTGTCTCCACAGAATGACAGAGCATGGCTCACTCCACAGCTGCCAGATATGCAGGGACTGAGCGAGGCTTTCCCTGCAGTTGCCCTTCTCAAAAAAACGAAGATCTCACTGTGGTGTCAGGCATTAGCACAGAGAACAAGACAAATATCTGTTTGTAGCTCTTGGTGTTCTTCCTGCTTGTGTCCAGACAGGCAGAGGAGTGGAGAGGAAGCAGCCTGAGTTGCCCAAATACAGTGGAGAGAGGACAGGGAAGGTGAGAGGGACACAGATAATTTTGGAGGGACAGGGTAAAATGGGGACAGAAAGTCTGTAGTCAGTTGATTGATTTTCTTTCTTTTTCCAAACTGAGGAATTCTGTTTTACTATTCATGCCATGTCATCAAATTGCTTCAAAATTCACTGGCAAAAATGATACCTACTATTAATGTCAGTTGGCTAGGAACAGATGTGCCTTTGAAGTGCTTTGAATTCAGAACACTTCAGTGCCATACAGATATGCCTGCCTTTTGACTGAACTACTTCAAACCCTGGATCAGAAGTGCTCTTTAGCCAGGGAGTGTCATAGGTCCATATTGTCCTGCAGGTTGGGGAGTAGGGAGAAGTGGGACAGACTGCCAATGAGCGCTCCCCTGTGTACTGAGCTGTCCTCAAGACCTTCCAGAAGTTCCTGAGGACAGTAGAGTGCACAGAAAAGTATACACTGACCTATGGGATGAGCACCGTGGAATACCGGAGGATAGATTGATTAACCTCTCATCCTCTGCTGGAGTCTACGGACATTTCAGGAAGTGCTGCAAAACGAAGCACTTCAAAGACGTTCCTCATCAGGGGTGTGCAGTCAGTAGATTTACTATTTGGAGACCTTCCCACAGCACATCTATCCAGGGCCTTTCTTTGTTGGCCCAAGTGATACTTATGGTTCTGTTTGAAGGTTTCAACCCAGATGATGACCCATGGGAAGCTGAAAGGGAAGTTTGGAAGATCTTGGCTTTATGCCCACTTTATGGAAATGGGAGACTCCTCCATTGCTTGCTCCTGTGGCCTTATGGCTGAGGGCAAGCAAAACTCAGGGACATCCGAACCCCAAGCCTCCGGGCTTGGTCCTGCACATAGGATGCCTGCCAAAGGATTTGGAAACATTTAAAGCCCCAGGTAGGGTGGAGGATGTTTGCTGGTAGTAGGGCCACTTTATGGTTCTTGACTGACTCATGGATTTGGAATTGATTTGACTGATTTGGCTTGGAACGTGAAAAATTCTCTTTAAAAAAACAAGTTTGCATTTAAAAAATCATAAAAGTTTATCTATGAAAAATTACATTAGAAGAATATTAGTGATGCAAAGTCAAAATTTGCATCTAAATGTTGGAAATGTAAATTTAACCTGGTAATCCCTCCTCCCTCTCAAATTGGCATATTATTATTGACTGCCTCAAAATGCATATGGAAAAGGAAGGGGCATAAATTGGATAGAATTACACAGACAACCTAAAGTGTGAAATTTCTAGAGAGTGGACATTTATCTTTACATGTCCGTCTGTCTGTCTCTCTTTTCTGTATAGTATATAATATTGTGTGTGTATGAATGGAAATACTTAGCTTATAGCTCTTTTAAACCATAGATCTGAAAGTGTTTTATAAAGACACACAACAGATAAGTGTTACAGATAAGTGTGTGCATGTTTATGTCTGTGCAAAGTATTAGTATGGACTTGTTACATTGACACCTGTGACTTTTGTCCATATAATCAATTGAACAGGGATTTCCAAAAGTGGTGTACTGGTATTTTACAAGATTCCTGTGGGTGAAGAGATAAATGCTCTCTTCCCCTATCCAGTACCCTGCACCTGCTCCAGCAATTCTGCAAGTACCCGTGGCTGTTCCTCTCCAAAATTTGCTGTAGGCCCCCTCCCACAACCCCCTCCCAGCACCGCCGCTGCCCATCCAGAGTGCAGCCTAGCCCAGCCCTGTGCCGGGAAGAGACTAGTACAGCACCTGGCCCCAGCCAGCCCCACTCCGCGCACAGATCCAGGGGCACCCCCAGTGCCCTCCTGGGGTACACATAGTGGCGGGAGCTGCCCCCCATCCCTGCACCCCCTGGACAAGCTGCGGCTCTGTCCCATGTCCCATCCTGCCCCAGCTGGGCAGTTCCGGCCCCAGCCCCACCCTCCCTCATCACAGGGGTCTCGATCTGCCTCCCCACACCCCTTCTCTTCCCCCTTCTTTCCACCACAACAGACTTACTAGCCAGGCACTGATTTTCAAGCTGCCGGGCTGCGTATTGGAAATTGGATCGATATCAGCCAATATGTCTCCTTAAAAATCGGCTATCAGTATTGGGCCGAAAAATCTCATATTGGTGCACCTCTACTGCTTACCAAACTCTTCCCTGCCCCCCAGGCAGCCAGTGTGCCAGTTTTGCCATTTGTCCCAGCAGTACACTGCTGAGCGTGAGGTAGGCAGATGCATAGTTGCAGTCCAGCTTATCCCCTCCACTCTTCCCCTCCACACTGTCTGCCTCTTCCTGAACCTTGTTTATGCCTCAGGAGCAGGCCTCCACTGTTGAGACAACATGTGAGACCCCACAGAAGCAAGCAACCATCCCCAGGACACCTCTCACTAGCCCTGAGCCCATGGAAAGCAGAACACAACAGAGTGAGGTCCTGTCCCTGCCACCCTTAAGTGGCACCAGCTGGATCAGTGATTCTCAACTTTTTTTTAGCCTTAGAGGACCCCTCCACATCATTTCTGAATTTAGGTCCATCTTGGTGATTTTCAGCTGGAGTGCTGCAAAATTCAGAAAAGTTATGGTGTTGTTATTTTTAGCAGTATGTCTCAGCACTGATTTCCTTTGGCAGGGGAATGGAATATATTATATGTTATAAAAGTGTGTGTGCACGCGCACCTTGTTAGGTGTAGGAGTGGTGTGTGCGGTCAGTTCTAATCCAGAAGAAAGGTGTGCCCAAGGTATCAAACGTTTGGTAAACACTGACCTACAGGCTGGCTGGGGGTTGGAATTTTTCCCTTCGTGCCAGCATTTCCTATCTATTTTGCAAGGCAGAGAGATGAGTAATAGAAAGCTAATGGAACGTGAGCGTAAGCACAGTTTGGTTTTGGAATAAATGCCCACAATGTCCTCAAGGTATAAGAATGTTTGCTTCCAAATTCCTTTTCATGTAACATGCACCAATAGTGACACAAGTTTTCTGTCTTTCTGACGAGACTGGAAATACAGCACTGCTTGGTAGTACCTATAACCATTATATATATATACAAGAGACAATGGAAGCTG
>NW_005843387.1:114174-115291 GCF_000455745.1 Alligator sinensis | reverse complement strand
CTGTGCAGTATATACGCAATGAGCTGAGCTCACTGGCATATCAACGCCATCTCTTCCCCAGGCTCAGACTCTAAGCTCACTAGCAGATCAGTGCAGGCTCTGGCTGGAGCCTTTGCTTTCTTGCAGCTCCAGAGCCCAGAAAGTGTGGACTGTCGTTGTTTGTCTTCTCCTCTGCACCCCCCACCACTGAATTCAGCAGCGAAGGAAAAGAGGCATCAGTGCTCACCCCCTGGACCCCAGAGCTGTGTGAAGGAGAGCTCACTGGTATCCAGGATTGTGGCAAGAGAGGCATGGCCACACCCCCCTTGGACTGTGTCGCATACACAGGGCATTTTTACATGTGCTCCGGGGTGAAGGGAGGGGGCTTTATTTAGATCAGCTCCAAGAGCCGCTTTAATTAAAGTGCCTGCAGTCTCGCATGTATTCGGTGTCCCATGTTTTAAAATGATGGCGAGGGCACCTTAACTAAAGCTTGTTCAATGAGCTTTAGTTAAAACGCCTCTGCCCCCATTTTGAAGCATAGGGAAACGCTGAATATATATGATGCAGAGGTTGCTAGAACATGTTAATTAGTACACTCCAGCAGACTCAATTAATTGAGCAGATGTCTGGCACATGTATTGGTGCCCGGTGAGCTCAGATCCTGGATCCATGCAAGCTGCAAACTATTCCCTATGTTAGAAGTGGACTGACTATTTTTAGAGGAGTGGAGCACCCACAGTTCCACTTAAAGATGCTCAGATTTTTTTAAAGTAATTTGATTTTATTTAGGTGTGCAAGTGATGGGCTTTAAGACCATACCTGAAAAAGGATTTGAGTGCTAAATGTTAGGTGAGTGATCTTTGGAATGAAATCCAGACCTCAGTGCTAGGCACCTAGGCTCCATTCAGGAACTCTAGCTTTGGGGAGCTACTTAGAACTAGCTAATAGGAAATGGTGAGGTCAAGGTTGTGTCTAACATTTCTCCAGTCCCTAGAGCTTAACCTCTACACTCAAGGTCACAGGAAGGCGCTTTAGTCCATTTGGGATCCAGAGCCTGGAACTCAAGGCTGGCGCCCACTTTTATAAGAGTCCAGTGTGTAGAACAGTTGTCCAGGATCTGAGATTTGTTTAGTTT
>NW_005843387.1:113059-114143 GCF_000455745.1 Alligator sinensis | reverse complement strand
GCTGAGTCTAAGGAGGTTCAAAACCACATCTCCCACCTCACAGGGGAATGCCCTAATCACCTGTTGGCTGATTAGGATGTTGGTGCTCTCTGACCCTCCTGTTAAAATTTGCAGCAGAGTTCAAGATTCATAGTCAAAGCACAAAAGGTGACACACCGATTCAAAGTTGGTGGTTAGGCCACTTCCTGGAAGGTGGGGGAGGGAAATCCTGGGTCTGTGCTCCAAGGTTTGTTTTGGGCTCTTTACTGTATTATTTATTAAATAGTTATTAGATTAAAAACTACAAAAGTGGGAATCCTGGGAGTAGGGACCAGTTTCATGACTCCTATTATCCATTGACTTCTTAACAGGAAGTACAGAATCAGCCCTTGTAGCATAGACCCAAATCCAAGACTCTTCCCTTCCAGGTGTGTGCCATAACAGCTAGGGTGAGCAGGCCACATCCCTCTGGTGTTTGCCCTTTTTGGTTCCTCAGATTTTGAATTCTTTGTTCTATTACAGCACATCTTCAACAGGAAATGGGGAAGAGTACCCTAGCTTGGTGCTTAGGGTACTGTACTTTGGAGGTGGGAGATGTAATTTAAACCTCCAGGGGCTAGGAGAGGACCTGGGAACTCGGGTCCTCTGTGTGAGTAAGCTCACTTTTAGGGTATTAGGACTGTTCTTTTCCAGCCGTGCATTAGAAGTAGCCTCAATTTATTGTAGGGAGACCAATATCACTTGTGTGCGACTGTTCTTGAAGCACATCTATCAGATAGGGCCTCTCACAGCATTTAGGTGGAGAAATGCCGAGTTTCTGGACCCTAATTGGGTTTGGATGGAGGATGGGCACCAAACTACTCAGACTGGGGTTGTGGTCAGACTCCAAACAGAAAACTGAGAAATAAGCATTTTCAAATCAAAAAGGGAGGTACTTCTTCAGCTCAGACATGTCTAGGTTAGACTCCAGTGATTGGGGAATTTTGGGATCGCAATTTTGGATACAGATTTTGCTTCCTGCATCCTGCTTTAGTTATACAAGCCCTCTGTTGGATCTGTTGTGTAGGTACTAAGTTTGGAAATGTTAGTTGGGATGTCAGCAGGA
>NW_005843387.1:107347-112977 GCF_000455745.1 Alligator sinensis | reverse complement strand
AGCAGGAAAAAAGATGTTGCCTCTGCAAACATTTTATGTATGTGGTTAAACTTTATAAAGTGTTCTAGTACTTGAATGCAATTGTTCTCAAGGTTTACCTGAATAAAATTATGCATTATAATGTGTTTTTCATTTAGTCATTAGATTGCTCTACCTGTTGTATATTTGTGGTCAACATTTTAATATTTTTTAAATGTATCCTTAGGTAAAAACATCAGAATTTTATCGATACTCCCGGCAGCTGCGACACGAGGTTGACCAAGCCATGAATTACTTTCATAATGCTCACCAACAGCCTTTGATGGAAATGAAATCCAACAGAATTCGTTCTGCCAAACCGCAGACTGCAGTATTTAGAGGAATGATAGGACACAGTATGGTAAATAGCAAAATTCTTCTCTTGCACAAACCAAGGGTCTGGTGGGAGCTAGAAGGTCCTCAAGTACCTTTGCGACCAGACTGTCTTGCTATTGTCAATAACTTTGTGTTCTTGTTAGGCGGGGAAGAACTGGGGCCCGATGGTGAGTTTCATGCTTCATCCAAAGTATTTAGATATGACCCAAGACAAAATGCTTGGTTGCGAATGGCAGACATGTCTGTTCCACGTTCAGAGTTTGCTGTTGGCGTTATTGGGAGATACATTTATGCAGTGGCTGGGCGAACTAGGGATGAAACATTTTATTCGACTGAGCGGTATGATATCACTGAAGACAAGTGGGAATTTGTGGATCCCTATCCAGTCAATAAATACGGACATGAAGGAACTGTGCTGACTAACAAATTGTACATCACCGGTGGAATTACATCATCTTCAACTTCTAAACAAGTGTGTGTGTTTGACCCAAGTAAGGAAGGGACGGTGGAACAGCGAACAAGGAGAACTCAAGTAGTCACTAACTGTTGGGAGAACAAATGCAAAATGAATTATGCAAGGTGCTTTCACAAAATGATTTCCTATAATGGTAAGCTCTATGTCTTTGGTGGTGTCTGTGTGATCCTGAGGGCCTCCTTTGAGTCTCAGGGGTGTCCCTCTACAGAGGTTTATGACCCAGACACTGATCAGTGGACTATTTTGGCTTCTATGCCAATTGGTCGGAGTGGTCATGGTGTAGCTGTTTTGGACAAACAGATAATGGTTCTTGGAGGCCTCTGTTACAATGGTCATTACAGTGATTCAATTCTCACCTTTGATCCAGAGGAAAATAAATGGAAAGAAGATGAATACCCCCGGATGCCCTGCAAGCTGGATGGCTTACAAGTGTGCAGCTTGCACTTTCCTGAATATGTACTGGAGCATGTTAGACGTTGCAGCTAAAACAAAGCAAAAAAGCCCAATACAAAAATTATTCTTTATTTGACAGGGAATTGAAGCAGATTTATATCTTTTGAAGACATTCGTTTGTAAACATCTATTAAGTGCGTAGAGAAATGGGATATACAGGGAAAGCATCTACCACATGGATTAGAAATGCTAATAACTGGTCTGGTATTGTGAAAGGTTTGTTTTTTAAACCTACATCATTAGTTTATGTAGGGGGAAAGGAGAAAAATGTATTTTTCAATGTGCTTACTTTTTCTTCCTCTTTCTTTGTGGCCTTTTATGCCCATGCAATAAGTTCGTTCTGTTTGATGGCCATCACAGAATCATGCTTCTGGAACCAATTGACTATAGTGAGCCATTTATGGGAAGGGGGACAGGGAGAGGATAGATATTGTGTGTTTTTATTTTCTTATTTTATTAAGTGTCAAAATAGGATTCAGCAGCCTTACAAAGGAAAGACTTAACTTAAAAAGGAGTGAAAATACTCTCATTTTGTTCATGTAAGCTGTCTTTAACCATTTTCCTGCCATTTGACTATTTGCAGCCCAGTTAGACTATCATTTTTTCCTCCATAAATACATTTAAAAATGGTCTTAACCTTTTTGCATGGCTTTTTCTGGTTTTGTGTAGCAGTACCAGTAAGTCTGTCAAAATGCAAATGATACACTTTTCTACTAAATTGAAAATGAAACACTTCTTTTTATACTTAAAACACTCTTTCTATGCTGCCTTCTATCGTCTGCATTGTGTTTGTTGGTGCGTAAAATATATACACACACGCATACACTTTTAAGATCTATATATAATGCATCTTTTTATGTGCAGGTAGGATATTATATTTTAACTAGTGCACAGATTCAGCCATATCTGGTGAATTTTAGATATAGTAGTATCCTTTAATGAATTAAATATTGACAAAATTCTTAAATTACTGGAGGCCTCGTTTGGTATCAAAGTAGCTTATCTTTAGTATATACTAAGTGATTCAGTCACACATAAAATCTTTATAATAATGATGCATAATGAGCTGTTAACAATTTGACATTTTATAGGTTATTTTTAAAAAATAAATGTCTTACTCAAGTTTCAGTCCTTCGATTTTGAACATTGCCCATTTTTAATAGAAATCAGAGATGTATTAGTAAGCATGAACAATCCTTCGTTAATGTCCAGTTATTTTCAAAACTGAATATAGTATAATTTGTTCTTAACAATGGCATTGCTTGTAATGGTATTGAAGCAACAAAATCTTTTTTTCTTTTTGGCCCCAGTTGTCCACCTACATGAGCTATCTTGTTTTTAAAACATAGAGTTTGGTAATTGGACACCATCTACCCTTTCTGATCCTTTTTACAAGCCAATCTACAAAACTGTAGATGCTGACTTTATCTCCCCTGAATTGAGATTCGTGATTCAGAGGAGCTTAAGTAACTGTAGCACGTTGCAGCACTTTTTTAACTTGTTTGATTTTTGCTGACAGATGGGTGAGAATATCCACAAGTATAAACATGGTTAAAAAGTTCAAATCCTAAATCATCTGCGCTGGTGTGAAATAAGCATCTCCTAGAATCAAGAGGAAAAATATTGGCCCTGAGAAGTTCAAGGCTAACATCAACCTCAGATATACAGATGCAAACTGCTGAGATAAACACCTACGTAACTTGTGAAGTATTATGTTTGTGCGCTTCATGTAAGCAGTAGATTTTACAAGATAGTGAGTATAATGGTTGAGAATTAATTTTTATTTTAGCATCTCCCAACCAGAAGTCACTGTAGAAAAGGAATGTACAGTACTCAGGGAGTTCAAAGCAATGCACTTACAAGGGACCAAATACACCCCAAATTTACTGTGGTAAAATGCAACTAGTTTTATTTGGCTAGACTAAATTAGAAATGGCTAATGGAAATAAACCTATTTTGTGATGGGTACTATGCTTACCTTTAATGTTATCTTTTGTTTCCTTGTAATAATATTTTTTCCAAGCTTTCAGTTTAAGATATGTGAGGATATGGAGATATACATGGCAAATTTGCAGATTTTACTTTATTTTTTTAATTTGCACTGATTCTACAAAATAGAATTATTTCTATAGTATTTCATTGAAAGAGAGAGGATACACAACTATAGTTGCAATGTTAAAAGTTGTCTAAGCCAACCTTTGGCTGGACCAAATGTTGACATCCAGTCTTCCAATATAGACTAAGGCCTACAGTTAAATGTAAATATCTGCTTTTTGTTATCCAGTATTTCCCAGTTTCCAAAATGTGAGTTGTAATTTGTTCTTCTCAAAAATATTATTTTTTTGGCATATATCAAAGCTCCCATCTTTCCACGAAATTTATGCAGAGGGTGCCGTGCTTGGGTATAAAGGTCCACTGGTATCAGTAGGGCTCTAAGCTTGTATGCAGGTGCCTACATTCATCTAACTGAAGAATCGAGGCTCAAGAAATGTTATCTCATATTTTCCCCCGGTTCTTGCTCCTGCTATAAGTAGGCCATTTCCTAATGTGTTAAATATATTAAGTAGCAAAGAATAATTCTGCTTCCTAGTTAGGTTTGTCATGAATCCCTTAATGTATAGTCCCTTTATGAATAATATGGCCTACTTGACCCTGTTCATCTTGGGGTGATCTGGGGAATTGGTGTGGTTCTAGAAATTTGGTCTTTTGTGAGTCCAGTATATTAGAATAAAGAGAAATGGCCAAGATTGTTGAATGGATATATAGGGTTATGTTCCTGAGTCTGTGTTTAAGCACTTGCTTAAGTAGCCAGATCCTGTAGAGTCCTGAGAAGCCATCAGTACCCACTAGAGTTGAAAGGGAATTCACTTTTGAAAACCAGAGCATATATGTAGGTGATGTGTTTTAATTAAATCTAGGCTTAATTTGAGGCACCAGATTTTGAAAATTCTGCTCAAGGCTAGTAAAACTAATCCTGTAAAATCCTAACTTGAACTACCTTGGCTTCAGCTTCACTGAAATTGTCTCAACTAAGGTGCTGGCTGTAACTATTTGAGCATTAGGAATGACTGGAACTGCTAGATTTCAGAATGGATGGGATATGTAAGACTGTTATGTTGTATTTTACCATGCTTATTATTTCAAACATCGAATATGTAATTAACTCGCATTTTTTTTAATTATGTAGCTTTTGAAAAGGATTTATTTTTATTACATTATGGTATCGCTCGGAGAGAAGTTTTCTTTTCCCAGTGAAACATTCTGTTAATTACTGTTAGTACTTCTGCTCCAAATAACCTAATCAGTTAAAAAAAAAAAAAAAAAAAAAAAAAAAAAAATCAGGGCTGGCTAATCAAAAATTCTGTCCCCCTATCAAGATCTTTTGAGTCTGGTTATTAATTTATTGTAGGTTTTGTACCATTTCAATGCCTTTAGTTCTGTAGGCAACAGGTAAGTCTTACCCTTGGTTAGTAAATCTGTTGGTTTTATCTTTACCCTTGCCCCCACATTTTGATTTGCAGTACCAAGAAAGTGTGATTGCACGTAATACTACTTTTGAAACCCAGCACATAACCTGCTTGCTGTCTAAAGCAAACGTAATGCCTCTGTGTTTAAAAATAAAGGCCACTGTGAGTAAAAGGCCAACCTATGTATTTCTCAATTAATTCACAGTCTCTATGTCTAAGGTGTGTAATTTGCCCTCCTGATTCTATGGGGGAGTCCTGTTCCCTTGAATGCTGAGTACTCCAGGAATTTAATCTAGAGCTCTGGATGATCGGTACCTTGCCAATTCAGGTTTTGTGGAACAGATTTACAGAAGCAGCTCAGTTTCCATTTCAGGTGTCAAAGTTTCAGCCTTTGGTCATTACTGTCACATGCAGGAAGGGGGCAATATTTAATATAGCAGAAGGAGGCAGCTATCATTTAGAAAGCACTGTTAGCATGTGGCAATTTAAAATTCAGTCTTGCAGCCTGTTTCCTTATGCTTGATGCTGTTAGAACACTTGGGAGCTTGGCTTTCTGTGATCTTACAGCAGTCAATTTCTAACCTTGGGTAGTTTCTAACCTTAATGCTGTCTGTGGGGCCTAATGTGTTCAGTCACTTTTCATCCTTCACCAAAAGCAAAAGATAATAAAATTAAGCAAAAATAAATTAATTTAAAAATAGAAATCAAATATGTATATCCATCTCACTTATGACTATGACTACTACTTTACAGAGTGAGGGTGTGGGGGTTCCAGCTATTCTTCTTAAAACAGGAAATCTTACCTTCATTTTGTGAATGAAGAAAATGATAAATTTTAAGTAACATTTTAATTTACAGAAATATTCTGTCTTTGAGAGATT
>NW_005843387.1:68800-107337 GCF_000455745.1 Alligator sinensis | reverse complement strand
TTTCCCTTCTCCTTCCCCCCCAACAAACAAAAGTAGTAAAATTGGCCCCAAGTTCCCTGAACACTTACTTAATTTTACATATGAGAGTAATCCCACAGATGTAAAATGAAGAGGTATGTTAACCGTTTAAAAGAAGGCATATATTCACATGTAAAATTAAATCTATTCTGAAGTGTTTACAAGATTGGAACCTTAAAAAAAACAAAAAACTTTCCTTTTCCTCTTCCTCCTCTCTCCTTTTTCATTTATATCCACCACAGTACTTTGTGAAGCATGTTACATCATGATGTAACACTTCCTCAAGGGGTGTGAAAACAACTTTAAAAAAACCAAATAGAAAGATATCTGCTATTTAAAAAAAAGAAGCTAACCAGTATTTTAGAACTAACCATTTGAGATTTTAATGATGTTTGTAAGACAATCTGACAATGTTCAAAATAAACACTAATGACTACTTTTGCCTCGGTATGTTATTTTTCAGGAGTTGTTAGTAACTTAATTTCAGTTCGTATAAGAGGTTAAATGCTGTGTTTGAATAAAAATAAAGGAACAACATTCATGGAATCTATAATCTTGGCAAATGTAGTAGATGGCAGTAAAGTAGATTTATTAAGCATAGCTTTCCTGGACACTCCCTTTCCCCAAATTTCAGTTTGTTTATATGCTCTTTCAATATTTTTAATGATAAAATTCAAATAGCTTTGTTTGTAATTGAGTTGGTAGCTAGGGGTAAACCACTTTCTGTTTCCAGTGATACTCTTAAATACTGCTCTGGTAAAAATTGGTTTGGAAAAAGCCTAGAAAATGAAATGTAACATAACATTGCAATAGCAGCAGTGCTTGGGGTGGGGTGAAAAAAAGCTAAGGTAGGGTAGGCTTTTTATTTCCTCTGGGAACTCCCCTAATATTAATTTAAGCTATCGGAACAAGTGAAGGGAAGAGCAAACCAGCCTTCTGAAATCTTTTTGCCCCTATATAGTACGCTATTTCAAAGATCATTTTAAAAACATTTTTTTTCTGGTGCGTTGAAGAATGTAGTCCCACTATAGTCTCGAATTTTCAGTGTATTGTATCAGATGGTTGTAATGTTTTCAAAACAAATGTCTCCAGGAAGGTAACGGTAACTTTTATTTTCTAACTATGCCACGTGTACTGTAGCAATTGGAAGTTCTTTGCCTATTATATATATAGAGAGAGAGAGACAGGAGAGAGAGAGAGAGAGAGATCTTTGTGTACATTTTGGATTGTCTAATAACCACCCAACGACTGCTATAAAAATCTTAGAATAATTTAAGTTTAGCCTTTTATAAATGTTTTACAAAAGCCTTTGTTTTTGGCAGAAAATAACTTTCCTCAGCTATGGATATATGTTTAGACATGCCTATGTGCTCCGTCGTGTTTTTTTTTTTTTAACGGGGAAAAATGTATAAAGTGTGTATAAAGAAAAGTGTAAATAAAATATTTTTAATCTTTAAACACATCCCTGCGTTATCTGTCATATCTAAGGTCAATATCCTTAGAGGCTTTTTCACAGGACAAAATGGGTCCACTTGGATAAGTAGTACTTTAAAAATATGAACACCCTCTGTTCTTGATGCTGCCATTAGTAATAGCCAGAGCAGCTTCAACAAGACAAGTTGCACGTTTGCCTATTTTATAGGCTTTGATCTTTTGCCATATTTTACAGTTGTGTCCTTCAAAAACATTTTCTTTACAAATGTGTTTCCAGTGTATTCAGTGTGCTCCTTGTGGTCTAGACTTAAACCCCATTTGAGACGAGGAAGGTTTTTTAACTGTTTTGATCAGGCCCAAACATTTTCAAAGAGATTCCTGTTTTGACTTTTTTTTTTTTCTTCCAAGTGCAGAAAGTTGTTGCATCACCCCCCCCCCCCCCCCCCCCCCCCCCCCCGGATCTCCAACCCCCCCCCCCCCCCCCCCCCCCCCCGGGGGATTCCTTCTGGAGAATATGAAAACTAAAATTTTTCAGAATCCTGCTGTCTGGTCTGTTGTCATAATTCATTGTCTGCCTTTTGGGCTTTCTGTTCATAGGTAAAAATTGCATCTTCAATTTTGGCAAGATTTAGGATTATTATCAGAACTGGGCACAGTGATCAACAACATATACAAAAACATATAAAATAGCAGAGAGCTGTGCTGTAGTGCCCCCTGGCCTGAACCACTGCAGGCATGTGGCTGCATATCCTGAATCAAAGTAAATGTCTGTCCAGTTGTTTTTCGGTTTAATCTCTGCAATTTAGACCAGCTTGCAAAGACTGCATCGATTCAGTCGTGGGCTTTTTGACTGTTTGTACTTACTGGGTTGTACGGCTGTCTGTGATACCACAGAATGAGCTCACTCGCGCGCTCTCACTCTATCCTAGGATTTATTTTTCCCCTTTTTCACATCTCATTCATTCCCTGATGCCACTCTTCTATCACCTACTCAGTATAATCACCTTACTGAAGTAGCTCGCTTTTATGTTGTCTCTTCCTGAAAAAGTAAATGCTTCTTCAATTTAGTATTCCTTTTCAGTGTTTCACACTTGCCATTACTGATTTTCCATCTACTGCTTTTGGACTATTCTGTACTTTTCCAACTCCAAACCCCATCAATTTGTTACCATTAGCAATTTGCCTCCCACTCCATTTATACTGAACACAAGGAAAATCAAGCACCACTCTGTAAGGTTTTCTATTTGGGATCTCTCTAGAGTTAAAAGGCATCATACATGCTGCTTTGGCCACTTTTGCCCAAGGGCACCTACTGAATAAAGCAAGAGTGTAAGAAAAATTAAAAGGACTTTATCAACATTATTCCTGAAGAACTTAAGGCACATGAATGTATGTCTGGTAATTTGACTGGGATTTTCCAAATATTCAACAAATATCCTGGAATATTCAATTTGTAGGAAACTTATATTTACTGATGCATTTTATTTCTACACACGTCCACTTGGTATTGCTCTGTGTTTCGAGTAGAGCAGGGAGGGCTTTATTTGTTTTGTAAGTATTTCATTTGATCTATCATTTGTATTATTTAGTTTTAAGTGCATCTTTAAAAAGGAAACCATCTGGATGATAGGACCATGATAGGAACACGGGATAGATCAGATGTTTTTATTCCCACCCTCTGAATTCCATCTGCTATCTTCCACCATGCAGATTTTGCCAAATCGGGGAAAACTGTGAATCATTTTAGTTGGGCCATCATGTCTTCTTTATCCCCAGCACTCCATGCCTACTTCCCTCCACCTCTTTTTCCTTGCTGTTGAAAACATAAATTGTTTAAGCAACCTAGTGAAAAGGCATTTTAAACTTCAATGTAACGCATTTCAACAGAAGTAGTGAAAAATAATTCACACCAGGTTGCCCAATTAAGAACCAGCTACAGCTGTTTGCTGAAGCTTTAACTTCTAAGGCACTGCTTCTCCAAACAGCTGGAGTTCATCAAAGCTGATCAGAGAAGCAGCCCCCTTTGAAATAATAGCAGCATCAAATAGTAGCACCTCAGCAGTCCTGTGCAGCTGTTTGCTGTGGCTATATATACCCCATCCCTACTTTACAACCCCTCAGGGGCTAATGAATGTAGCTTTGCAAAGAATGTATTCTGCTGTATCCTCTGATATCAGTAGAAAGTCTTTTGAATCATAGCAGTTACTCAAAGAGAATAGGAGAGAACGTGTTTGGATGGCTTGTGACAAACCATAAACTAATAATATATCTGCTTTTTCTTGCGTTCAGTTAATTAACGTTTCTGGAATGGAGGTGGAAAAGAGGTCACAGCCACTTTTATACTTAATACCATTTCAGAAAGAATGCCATATATCCTGTTATAAATAACAACACAAACATAGACTAAATTCTACTCTAAGCTGTGTACTTACACAACTCTTATATGGTTAGTGGAGTTTGCGTACATGTGGCTGAGATCCTGGCATAATGACAGTTGCACTTTCTGCTATCTTCACAGTCAGAGCGAGAGTGTACGGGGCAGGGGAAACAGGTTTTTTGAATTATACCGAATGGTGCTTACCACCATAAATACATACCGGTTGCAATTGCACAATGGAGATGAAGGGTACAGCAAAGCAAACAACAAAGTTTATGGGCATACAAAATTCAAATTTTGTGCCAAGTGAATACTTAGGTTCTCCCTAAGAATAAATGTTTTCAGAGCTGATGTCGAAGGCTTCAGACTGTTTTTGTCATATGCAAGTCAGACACCTATTCAACTGTAGTTTCCCAGGCAGCTAAGTTTTCTTTCTACAGTGCCATAGCTGTGTATTTTGATGTTTCCAAAATAAAACCTGCATAATTTGCCACTTCTTTCTGTGAACTGACACAAAGCAGTACGCCAGAAGTCAATGCTACTGTCAAAAGTATACAACAGGTAGGGTGAGCTGACCGCTCGGTCACTGGCAGCACTGCTGGCAGCATTTCCAGCAGTCTGTATTTGTCTGACTGCTTTTATATTGGTTAATGATGATTTTAGGTAGATGTGTTACTGTTAAGGCTGGGGTTGGTCAACAGTAGACAAACACCAGTATTACATGATGTTTAAATCTGGCAGCTGTGTTTTGGCTTTCACTGTTGTTATTCAAGTGAGATAGATGCGAGTCTCTGTAGGGGAGGAGGGGACTGTTCATGTCCCTTCAAGGTTTTAAACCCCATAGTGATAGGGTATCAAAAATTTGATCCATCTAGCACTTGCAGCAGCAGTAGTAGAGAGAAATACAAAGGGATCAGACTGGCTAGGTTAAATGTTCACAAAAACATCTTAATTCTTACTGCTTATTCGTTGATATGCTGTTGTACCCAGTACTTCAGACTGCATTCTGGTGAAGTCACCATCATACCATTATTTACAGGCCTGAGATCTTAACTTCTAGAAGTGTGCATATACTTTCAATCACTGGGTCTGAATGAAGGTCTCTTCATAATCTGAGTTCTGAAAAATATTTTCCAGGGCTTGAACACTTGAGATTTATCAGTGTGGGGTTATACAGCAGACACCAAATATTTGATCAAAGCTAGTCCAGATTTATCGTCTAAATTGAGGATTTAAACCATTTTAATTTGTACTGAATGCAGAGCAAATGAAAATACTACTAGTACAAAATATATTACCATCATGTGTGCTAAATTTTGTTTTTAGAGCTTATTCCTTCCCCTAATTTGCCCTTAGTGTTGAAAGTACATGCTGAAGTTTGCATCCATTTTTTAGTTCCAGCTTCAGCTCGGCGTATAGAATGTGTTCAGGGGCAGATCCAGATGGCTGCAGTACCCCCTTTTTAGAGGGTGCTGTCACAGGAACAGCAGCTGGGGACTTTTTTTTTTTAAGTCCCCAAATCAAGTAAGAAGTCCCCCTCCCCTCCTCTGCTCTCTATGCTTGCTGGTACATCTCCTTCCCTCTTAGGACTGCCAACCCTCCCAGATTGGCCAGGAGTCTACTGGTATTGGCATTGATCTCCCGCTGACTATTGAAAGCAATCTAGGAGATTGATATTGTGAATGGGTTGAACAGTACAATTAATGACTAGAGGTACCACTGATACGTTGGTCCCATATTGGATTGGCACTGGTATAAGGAAAACTGACAGTGTTGTCAATTAGCTTTCTTTTGGCTGATGTGGCTGATAAGTGCCCCATGCATGCATGCAGCTGCAGCACAGCACGCAGGTGACCAGGAGCACAGCCTGGCAGCGTGGAGGGCATTCAGGTCCAGCTGGTAAGTCTGTTGTGAGGGAAGGGGTGTGGGGGGGCAAAGGCCCCAGCAGTGAGGGCAGGAGTGGGGCTGGGGTAGGTGCTGCCCAGCCGAGGTGGGGGGCAGGACAGAGCTGTGAGTTACTTGTCTGGAGGGTGTGGGGTGGGGGGGGAGCTCCCACCACTGTGCACACTCCAGGATGGCATGGGGGGCACGTGCCCCCAGATCTGCGTGTGCTACAGTACAGCAGCAGGAAGGGGGGAGGGGGGGAAGGAAGATGGTTATCGGATTTGGGGACTTAAAAAAAAAAAAAAAAAAAGACCCCAGCTGCTGCACTGTAGTGCAGTCTGCCTGCCCCAAGGGAGGCTGGGAGTGGGGGATGCAGCCACATCTGCAGGTCCCACACACCCACTTTACAAAATCCTGGATTGCCCTAAACATATTCATCAGGACTATGAACTGGTGGGGACAAGGAAATAAACCTGGTTTTAGAATTAAGCGAAGATAGACTCCTACCCTCTCAGATTTGGCTTCTGAGGACTGAAGTATGGAAAAATGAGAGAGGCTGGCTCCCACTCCATCCTGCCTCTTAAAACATAAATTCTCTTTTTTTAGGAACTGGCTTCAGAATCCCACCTTGACCACAGTCATAAACTGATCTGACAAGATTTAACTTAGTCATAGGCTATGACTCATAGCTGTGATGTGTTTTACAACTCATTTGAAAGAAGAGCCACCTCATCATTTCCCTAGCACAGTGCTGGGGCATTGATTATAGAGAACTATAATTAATCCTGACATAACTCTCCCACTAGGTAGTATTATTCCATCTTATTTTAAATGGCTTTCAAACTTACATAAGCTAAATTGCAAAAATCTCTTCTTACCTTGGAATAAAGATTGTCAAAACACCACTGATTCTTCTAGCTGTGATTAATTTGCCAGAGCTTGTCTATGTAGTTTTAAGCAATGCAAATGTGAAAAGTAAAAATGCTCTCCTGCTCTCCAGCAGACCTCTCATGGAAAAAGAGAATTAGTTTCCCTTTGGATTTTAAAAGGGAACACATTCAAATTGAGAAGGTTATCACTCATGCATTCCACTGGGAACCATACAAATTAGTCAGCAGTATTACCATTTAATAAATGATGTTCAGTGTAGGATGAAGTCTGACTACAAAGAGACAAACTGGATCAATCTCAATTAAGTTTCCAATCAATCTGAATATCATAAAACTTCAGCAAAATTGAAAAGCTATTTTAGGATTTCTAGATGGTTATGTATTTATTACAATATTACATTTAACTATTATACTTTTGACACAGACCTGATGTTTTACTATGACTCAGTCCTCTTTAATTAGTCCCCATTCACACTTAAGAATTTAGGGGCAGCAGGGACTATTGGATCCTCTAGTTTGTCCAGTGATATTCGGGTTACTACATTTAATCAAGGTATAGGTATCACTATAAGAAACCCAGAACTTTAAGTAGAATAAAGCATTTCAGTCTTCCAGTGCCTACTCCACTGTGCCTTAATTTCAGCTGCTGACCTTTGATGCTTCAAAGGAATATGGAACACATCTGAGTATATCTGACCAACAGTGCATCAAAGAGAAAAAATCCTTCCTGACCTCTGCCAGGTGAGCAGCTAACACACTGAAGCAAGACACTTGATTACAGTTGTTGTTTTAATGCAGAACATATTGAAGTCAATGTAGCAATCCTTCACAGCCCACGAAAGAGGAAGATTAACAGGGGTAGATGCATTAGCCACATCCACATGATCAGGGGCGTGCATTTGAAGCAGCACAAATAGTAGCAGCACAAATTTGTGCTGCTTTGTGTTGCAGTGCACGCCCCTGCCCATGCACTTTGCAGCAAGACACATGGTCTCGCTGCTCCGTATGTTGCAAAGGGGGTTGGCTGGGGCACAGTGTGCCTCAGTATGGGGCTAGCTGGCAGGCAGCTCTCACTCTGAGGCACCCTGTGCCCCAGGCAGCTGGGGAATGGCACACGGAGATGGGGGATCAGGCAGCGCAGAGCTGCCTGCTCCTCTGTTTCCACATGCTGAGGAACCCCAATGCTGAGATACCCAGTGCCCCAGCCAGCCATGGAGCAGCTGGCTGGGGTGCATTTTGCCTTGAGATGGGAGAGCAGACAGCCCTGGGCTGGCTGATCTCCTGTCCTGAGGCACACTGCACCTCATCCAGCTGCTCCATGCAGTGTGCCTCAGCACTTGGGCTCCATGTGCCTCAACATAGGGACTTGCAATGGAGTCCTCATGCTGAGGCGCGCAGAGACAGGGAAGCAGCCAGCCCAGGGCTGCCTACTCCCCAGCCAGCTGCTCTGTGGCTGGCTGGAGCGCCAGGTGCCTCACTATGGGGGCTCCACTGCTCCCATCTCCACATTTGTCCTGGCGCGCACAACTTTGGCATGCTTTGCACTGCTTTTTTTCTGGGGGTTTTTGACTACTGGGAAATTCCAGTAGCAAATTTTGTCTCGGTGTTGCAAATTAACAGCGCCGCACACAGTTTTAACATACAACGTGTGCAGTTTGTGGTACTGCAAACCGCATATACCTACACCTCTAAATCCAGCCACTGACTTCAAGCTTAGAAGTGACCATTGCCACTTTCCAGCCTGACTCCTCACATTTACACTTTGGTCAGAATTTCTCCCATAAACTTCTCTAGAGTATACCTTTTTAAAAGATATCCATTCTAATTCTAATGATGCTACATGATGTCAAGCCTATCCCCTCTCCTGGTAAAGCTATTTCAATGTTTAATCATCCTCACATCTAAGATCACATCATATTGTAAGGTTAGACATGGTACAATTTATCCAGGGACAAATGCAACATCTGTTCCAAGCCAAGCAGTTCAAAAGTCGGAGGAAGGGGAAGAGGAGCCACAGAACACTGAACCAAGAAAAACCCACAAGAACAGCCCAGCCAAGACAGGCAACGGGCACAAAATAAGATAAGTGACAGGGGCCCAGATATTTCTGGGATTAGCAGGGTGGTGCATACACCTCCAGGAGGCCTTAAATGCCTCTACACTAATGCTTGTAGTATGGGGAACAAGCAAGAGGAACTTGCCCTCCTGCTAGCTAACACAAACCCGGACATAGTGGGGGTCACTGAAACTTGGTGGGACCCTGCACATGACTGGGCGGTAAACATCAAGGGCTATAGGCTGTACAGGAGAGATGGAACAGGGAGGAAGGGTGGGGGTGTGGTGCTCTACATCAAAGAGCAATACACATCCTCAACAAATAGCACTGGGTCTGACGTAGGGCAGACTGAAGTGCTCTGGGTCCAAATACAAGGGGGTCGGGGAGAAAGGGACTTAACGGTTGGGGTTTACTACAGGCCACCCAACCAGGGGGAAGAGCTGGACCGGGAATTCTCAGGTCAGTTTGCGGAGGCAGTTAAGTCAAGGGACGTGGTCATCATGGGTGACCTAAACTATCTGGACATCTGCTGGGAAGAGCAGTCAGCCAGGTCTGACTGCTCACGGAGGTTCCTAGCTGGGACCTCCATCTAACTCAGGAGGTGCACAGTCCCACCAGGGGAAATGCCTTGTTGGACCTGGTCCTGGCCACGGGAGACGACCTGGTAAGGGGACTGCGGGTTCTTGATCACCTGGGCAATGGCAATCCTCACCTACTGGAATTCACCATTCAGTGCAGGGTGTCCAAAGGCCTGCAGCAAGGCAACAGCCCTGGACTTCAGGAGGGAGGATTTCAATGAGGTAAGGAGACTAGTCAGGCAGGCACTGAGGTCCTGGAGGGGAGGGGAGTCGGGTGTCCAAGAAGAGTGGTCGTTCCTTAAGGAGATGATCCTCCAGGCCCAAAGGACGACAATCCCAATGCAGATCAAAGGGGGCAAGAGTGCTCAAAAGCCCCCATGACTCACCAAAGCATCTAGGAATGTCTCAAAGCTAAAAAGGAAGCATACACCCAATGGAAGGGAGGGGCCATCACCAAGGAGGACTATACCTCCATTGCTCAAGACTGTAGGGGAGCTGTTAGGAAGGCCAACGCGGAGATAGAACTGGGACTAGCGACCCAGATCAAGGATAACAAGAAGTCCTTTTTTAAATAAATGGGGGGTAAAAAGAAGGTACCGGGTAAAGTAGGTCCTCTGCAGGACACACTAGGAAATTTGGTGGTTACACCAGATGACAAAACTAACCTCTTTAACAATTTCTTTGTCTCCATTTTTTTGAGCAGGGACCAGGGCATCCCCCCCACTGGGATCCCCAACGGACCCAGGGGAGGCGGCTGCCAGGCCCAGGGTCAGTGAGGACCTAGTCAGGGAACTTCTGGTAGGACTAGACGTGTTCAAATCAGCAGGTCCTGACAATCTCCACCCCAGAGTGCTGAGGGAATTATCAGAGGTCATTGTGGGACCCCTGGCACAGCTTTATGAGCACTCGTGGTGCTCTGGCAAGGTGCCAGAGGACTGGAAAAGGGCCATGTGGTCCCCATTTTCATAAAAGGGAGGAAGGAGGAAACTACAGGCCCTAGGGAAGCTCTTTGAGAAAATTATCCAGGAGCACATCTGCAAGGGACCAGCAGGGGGAATCATGCTTAGGGGCAACCAACATGGGTTCATTAGAGGCAGGTCCTGTCAGACCAACCTAGTGGCCTTCTACAACCAGGTCACAAAATCCTTGGATGTAGGTGTCGCAGTGGACGTAGTCTTTCTGGACTTAAGGAAGGCCTTTGACACTGTCTCTCATCCCATTCTCATTAAGAAATTAGGCAACTGTGGCATCGACGCCTACACAGTCAGATGGGTCACAAATTGGCTGGAGGGCTACACCCAGAGAGTGGTGGTGGACGGGTCTTTTTTGACCCGGAGGGATGTGGGCAGTGGCGTCCCCCAAGGCTTGTTCCTAGGGCACATACTGTTCAACATCTTCATCAGCGACTTGGACAAGGAGGTGAAAAGCACTTTGTTCAAATTCACGGATGACACTAAGATGAGGGGAGAAGTGGGCACGCTGGAGGAGGAGGACAGGCTACAACTAGATCTGGACAGGTTACAGGGGTGGGCAGATAAGAACAGGATGGGTTTCAATACAAACAAGTGCAAGGTACTGCACCTGGGGAGGAAGAACCAGCAGCATACCTTCAGGCTGGGGAACTCCTTTCTCATCAGCACAGAGATGGAAAAGGATCTTGGAGTAACTATTGATTTCAAGATGAACGTGGGCCACCAATGTGGGGACGCGGTCAGGAAGACTAACACAGATGCATCATAAGCAGGTCCAAGGAGGTGATCCTCCCCCTCTATGTGACCTTGGTCAGGCTGAAGTTGGAGTACTGCGTCCAGTTCTGGGCGTCGCACTTCAGGAGGGATGTGGACAACATGGAGAGGGTCCAGAGGAGGGCCACTCACATGATCAGGGAGCAGCGAGGCAGGCCCTATGAGCGGAGCCTACCGGATCTGAACCTGAGAGAAGAGGGGCTCCACAAGAGAAGGCTGAGAGGGGATCTGGTGGCCGCCTACAAACTGGCCAAGGGGGACCAGCAGGAAGTGGGAGAGTCTCTGTTCCCCCGAGCCCTACTGGGAGTAACAAGGAATAATGGCCATAAGCTGACTAAGAGTAGATTCAGGCTAGATATCAGGAGGCACTACTTCACAGTCAGGGCGGCTAGGATCTGGAACCAACTTCCAAGGGAAGTGGTGCTCGCTCCTACTCTGGGGGTCTTCAGTAGGAGGCTAGATAATCATCTAGCTGGGGTTGTTTGACCCTAGCGTTCTTTCCTGCCCATGGCAGGGGTCGGACTTGATGATCTCCTTGGGTCCCTTCCGAACCTACCAACTATGGAAGTATACCTGGAAAAGAAGTGCTGTTGTATTGGTTCACCGTTACATGTGAACACTGGTCTGGGCAGTCCTCCAGGCATCCCTTACCTTGAGATCATTATATCCCTTCCCCTTGTTTCACCACTTATGGAAATGGCTGCTCTCATCCACAGCTAGAAATCTACTGCCCTCTTTTTTTCCCTTTTGTTAGCAATTTTTATCCATGAGCTCCCTTGCACTGTTTGTTTCATAAGAACTATATTTCAGATAACCAGCTGTGTCCTCACTTCCTACTCAACCATGCCCCCTCATCATGCCCCACACCCTGGGAAACCCATTACCATGGGCCAGACACGATTCCACCCTTTCCTATTCCCTGTTCCCTAAGTCAGGCAAACGCTGCAGATCTGTCAGTTGTAGGCTACTGAAGCTTACTGAACTCATGCTGAAGAGAGAAGGCATAGCAGAACAATGAAAATACCCTCAGCCACAGGTCACCCACCCCTCAGACCCTCAAAGCATATGTGCAAGTACTTGGCTCTCCACAACCCTCTGCTCACTGCAAGGCACTTTGGGCTGGGTACTCACTCCTATCCCCTGGTATCAGAACCATAATACTTCACACAACCATGAACTGTAGGAACAGTTCAATTGTTATCTGTCTGCAACCACTGTCCTCCCCTGCAAGAACTGTGAACCAGTTCCCAAGCAATGCTATTTTGTTCAGGTTTAATGTTCATGGTAAGCTTTAGCCTTTTATCTGTGAAGCAACAGGATATTCCTGAATACAAAAAAAGTGTTCAGAGTCTTTCAGTCCATTTATTGGCAGTTGTAACAAACTGAAGATGCATTTCTCACTCTCAATGACTCCATCTTTTTCTTCCGTGTCCTCCTGACACCTTATCTAGGATAAAGCAATATTCAGGTTCTGGTGACCAACCTAAGTACAGCTTCAAATGTTAACAATCCATATTCTGACAAACTATGAAATTGATCGATTTTTGAAAGAAGTTGAAATGGGCCTTTTTTGCTCAGTACTGTACCCAACTACTGCTAGTAAACTCAATTTTGTAACCACAAAACTTCACTAAGTTAATTTCTGTAGTGCCTACCAAACCAAGAACGACATAAATTCTACAGCTTATAAAATCACAACCAAATGTATATCACTTCCTTGACTTTTAGTTTTGCCCCCATCATATTCTACAATGGTCTGCTGTTAATTTTATATATTACATTTAAAATATGGCTAACCCCACCCCCCACCCAACAGATTTAAGGGTAAAGAAGTCTATGAATTTTCCTTGTCTGTGTTTATTCTAGCACTAAGAAGCTATGGCACAGACGTGCTTAGATATTCCATCAGTTGATAAGTCTTCTGTGCTGCTGGAGTCCCCATATAAGGCTACTTTACTTTGACAGATTTTCATAAAAAGACTCCATAATTTTAAAACTGTTCTTATTTCTTTTCAACCTTCCCTGAAAAGTTTTACCCAGGAGATATTGCATGTGAATTTTCAGGGGATTAGTTTTGTTTGTGGGAGGAAGGCATAGAAGCTGAAAATAAATCTCATTTTGAGAATCTGTCTTCAAACTTAACTAAGTATGATAAGACTGAAATAGGCAGCAGTCTAGCAAGACTGAATTAAAACTGAATATTGTATTTTATACAAAATATACAATGTTGACAGCCAACTAATCTGTACATTGCTCAAATTCTAAATCTGTGAACAGCCAAAGAGAAATATGTATGTTGTAACCTATGTTCACTGCAATCAAACTTCACAATGTATTTACAGCATGTAGAAAAAAAATCATTAAATAGCTCAGGACAATAGTTATTTACCACTCTTTTAGCCATATTTTACATTCATATGGTAGCTGTAGAGGAAGACAGTCCAATATCTTCAAGAGATAAAGCCTGGGACCAAGCATACAAAGTAGCTGCTTCATGTTCCCATTCTTCATCTAACAAGACAGTTTGATCTTTGAGGTCTTCAGATGGTGATGTTGGTGTTTCCTGATGTTCAGTTAAGTATCTTCTATTTGTGTCGCACAGTATTTGCTCCTGAATAACATTATATGAGATACTGTATGACTACATGAAGAATTAGTTACTACAGATCATACTGTATATCTTGACAGAAAACTTGGATACTATATACAGACTTAGAAATGAGCTATTTATTACAATTATCAAAGTAAAACCAAGACCATTTTCAAATCTGGAGCTACTAATTCTGTGACAGGACTTTGTTGCAGTTACTAGTTCACAGCACAAATGCATTAGACCTTACCTTTTAAACTTACTAGGTTTTAAACACTGCATTTGAAACAATGCATTTAATAATTTAAAAATATTAAGGAAGTGCTAAAGTCAGCAGTCTGACACAAAGGTAGTCTGCTTCTTCAGGTGATCAGAAGCTCAGTTGCATCTGTGCCAGGCTTAGTTCACCCCCCCACATAATGCAAACTAGATGGGGTCACAAGGTAAGGAGAACTATTTGACTAGAGTGGGCAGGCTGTGAGATTAGAAGAGCTATGTGGTCATTATACAGAAAATATGGGGAAATTATAGCTAAGTGATAAATTTCATGTCCTAGGCCTGGGACAGAGGCCTGTAAACTAGGCCTGTACGAAGCGGCTAGTATTCGCTTTGGATTCGGATTCGGCCAATTTGGGGGACAGTGATTCGATTCAGTGATTTGAATCACTGTCCCGAACCAATTTGGCTGAATCTGATTCTGAGATCTGGCTGCTGCCAAATCTCCGAATCAGCCAGGCCCATCCCTGCCAGCCCTAGCTCCTGGCGCTTGTTAAAAAAAAAAGCCCCAACTCAGCAGGCACTGCTGGGCGGTGGGGCAATCCCCACTGCCTCATGCTGAGTGGGGTCTCTGCACAAGCCCCCCGACCCCCTGCCATGACAGCGCCCCCCATGGCTGCCCTGCCCACCAGAGCTCTTGCCCCTTAAGAAAAAAAACCCTTGACTCACCACTCCTGCTAGCAGGAGCAGAGTGTCCTGGGGCTTTTCTCATTTTTTTTTGTTTTTTCTTAAAGGGCTAGAGCTGGCCCAGGCGGGGTACCCATGGGGGAGGTGGGGGGAGGGGGGTTTGTGCAGAGTCCCATATGCAGCATGGGGCAGCCTGATAGCACCAGGTCTAGTACTTACCAGCTTGGAGTCGGCTGCAGCCACTGTGGACTGCCCGAATCATCAAAGCTCTCCGAATCTTTTCTGAAGATTCGGAGAGCTTTGAATCGATTTGGACCTTTTAATTGGTCCCCTGATTCGATTTAGATTCAGAGATTTGGCCACCAAATCGGGCTGAATCTCCTCCAAACCGAATCACCACCTAAAGCTTTGTAGCTTTGCACAGCCCTGCTGTAAACCACCAGAGTGTTACAAGTAAGGAGATGCCTGATGAAGAACTAGAGATCAGGGCTGTGCAAAGCTTCAGTCCCTGATTCAATTCAGCCTGATTTGGTGGCCGAATCTCCGAATCCAAATCTAATCAGAGGACCCTTTAATCTCTCTGAATCGAATTGGAACCCTCCGAATCAATTCGGAAAGAATTGGAGATGCAGACATAGACACAGCTTTAAATGCTTTTTCTACATATCTCTAGGTAGTAGGCAGCTCAGGAGTGCTGCAATGCTGGGGCACATGGAGTGTCCCACAGAAGCATGGAGGGGCTCCCCAGCACACTCAGCAACAGCCCCAGAAGTGGACCAGAAGCACTTCCGGTCCACCAGGGAGCATGCAGGGGGGCCCCTCCGTGCTTCCCTGGCTCGGCGACTGGTGCCTCCTGGGTTGCGGAGGGCACCTGGGGTCCCCCCACAGCCAATCGCTGAGCTGGGGGAGTGTGGCCCCTCCCCCCCGCATGCTCCCCGGTGGACTCAGAAGTGGACCGGAAATACTTCCGGTCCACTTCCGGGTTCGTCGGCAAACACGTGGAGGGCCCCCCCTGCACTCCTGTGGGACGTTCCATCCGCCCCAGCATTGCAGTGTTCGGCTGCGCTGATACCTTGAGGTATGTAGAAAAAAACATTTAAAGCTGTGTCTGTGTCTGAATAGCTCATTCTCTGAATCAGCATTGAATCTTCAGATTCAGATTCGACTGAATCGAATCGGGGAGAGTGATCTGAGTCAACCAATCGAATTGCTGTCACTGATTTGGGCTGAATCCAAATCCATATCTAATAGGGCCCACTTCACACACCCCTATTAGAGATATTTTAAATCTAGTATAAAGTAAAAAGATGAGTTAAACTCCTGAAAGAAAGTTTGGAGGCTGAATGTTAGTTTATGTAATTGTCCACTCAGAATGGGCAATTACACGTGCAATTAATGCACCTGCATTTTCTGCACAGAAAATGTAGGTGAATTAAACTGCATGTGGGCACGCAGCTACACGTGTGCCTGGGTCAGGAGCAAATTAAAGCTGATAGGAGCAGCCTAGTCTAGGGCTGCTCCTGCCCTGCTCTGCCCCCCTGCAGCAGCAAGGGGGAGCTCTGAGCTCCACAGCTGCCTATGTGCCAGCCTTGGGTTTGCAGGGGCTCTGGAAGCAGACTCGAGGTTGGGGGAGAGGGTTAGGCCTGGGCTTCAGTGGTCCAGGACAGGAGCTCTGGGGGGGCCAGGGTCAGCTCCTCCCCTACCCCTAAGCCAAGTAGCAGTTGTGGCCTCCTGCTGCCAGGGAGCAATTTGCCAGCATCTATACATGAGTTCCAGCACATTAATGTAAAGCTCCATTGGCTAGTACCTGTATCTGTCAGTAGTAGCAAACAGTGCTTTATACTAAACAACTGTGCAGTAATTGCTGCGCATGTATAGATGGTGACGCTTTTCTGCACATTGAATTAGTGTTGACGTGCCCAAAGAGAGCAATATTGTGAAGACACCTGACATGGTGGCTTTGATAATGTAAAAAGGCAGGGTAGATATGCACATTTATAGACTAAATAACATACATGGTAAGAGCTTTTGTTAACCCAAGTTCACTTCATCTGATGCTGTGAAAGGATGTGCAGAAAGCAGGGTATAAGGAGACAGAAATTAGAATACAACTGTGTTAAAGTTGTATTCTAGTTTCTTTCTCCTTATATGCTTATTATACATCCTTTCACAGCGTCGGATGAAGTGAACTCGGGTTCACAAAAGTTTGTGCTCTAGATATATACCTTATTTAGTCTATGAGGGTACATACATACCCAGACTAACATGGCTAACTACCTCTCTTTGATAATATGTGGCAGAAGGTAAACTCTAAGAATGGTTGAATCCAAGCACAAGCTAAGCAAGTTCCTGCTACACCATCCAAATGCAATTCAAAAGTTAGACTGTCTCATTAAAAACTGCTAGCCATTGAATACCCTACTTGCACAGAGATAGTAGAGTTCTTCCCTTAAAAATAGTGCTTTTCCAATGTTTTAATCATACCTCTCTTTTCTTCTCAAGCATGTAAACTTTCTTCATTTTTGCGATCTTCTGTCGAGCTTGAGAAGAGCGACGGCCTGATGTCTTGGCTAGTGAAGTGGTCCAATAAGATCTAATTGAAGAGGCTGATGCTGAAGTACTACATGGTGAGGGGAGCCTAGAAAAGTTGTATGTAAAGTATCTGAATGATCTCTCAAATGACATACCATATTCTGTTGAAAAACTGAAACAATGAAACCTAAAATCCCAGGCCACACACAGGACTGATGGAATGGAAGTTATGATGCAAAGCTGGTATTTCAGGAAAAAAATATATTAAAAAAAAAAAGAAATTCCACCCAAAGCTTAGTGCTAAAACTTAAAAAATAGGACTAAAATACTGAAATATTTATGTTAGTCACTTTTGAGTCACTTAAATTCCTCTGTGCCATTTTATCAAGCTATAAAATGAGCATAACTATACTTCTTTCACAGGGTTCTGGTAAACATTCATTAAATAGTTCTGAGATTCTTGAAATAAAGTGCAGAGTATACACATGCAAATTAAAAATTAAACTTGTTGTAAGTTCTTACCTGACTTGAGAAACAGACATGAGTTGTTCATACAGCACCTCCTCATTTTGTGGCCTCAACAGCAGAAGTTTCAGTTCTTTCTTAAGTCGGTCAGACAGTGACCCGGACTGTGCATACTCCACTATGTCATACATTATCATTGTTCGGGGAAAGTTTTCCAGAGATAACTTTCTCCAGTAGTTTTCCCTACCACCAAAGTGTGCAGGGGTCTCATCCAGGTTACTGACATACTACATTGGCACAAAGTAAACAAACTTTTACAATTTATAGAATCAACATCCATGTGAAAATTATTTATTTGGATTGGGGGGCTCTCAAATTTTCTTTATAAAGATTTCATCATCTTTTAAATGGTCTGATTTAAATCACTTTGAATTTGAGCAGCTATTCTAACTTGACTTTCCTTCACTATTCTTGTAACATACGAAGCTAAAATTTGAGGTAATCTATAGACATATCTGCCTCCTCCCTTTTCTATAGCTGGGCTGGTAAGTCCCTCAGAATTTGGTCCTAATTTTTTTTTTAATAGGGAATAACCAGAGAGGTTTCATTCTGTTGGACATGATTCTCCTTGCATTTTTACCACTGTTAATCAGTATTAACAGGATAGTTCACTATGCATAAGTATGTGCAGGGGAGAATCAGAGCCATTCTAGGTAAAAACAACACTAATGTTGTGGGTTTTTCAGGTTTTTTTATACTCTTCCCATAGTCCTACCAATACTCTATGCCTCTCCATTAACATCTCTGCAGCTTTTGGGCAGGGGAAAAAATATCCTACAACGGGATTCTCCAAAGCCTTGAAATTTGCAGACTTATTTACAACTGTACAAATGGGATATAAAACATTAGCAGAGCATTAAAAACAATCTTTCAAGGTTTTACACATTCTTTGCACTGATATAAATGAATGCATACGGTATAAAGTCCATAAGTGGCTGACTACTAAAATAAAATTACTGGCATTTTAAATCACATCATAATCTTTCTTACTTAAGTATGCTTCTTTTATTACCTGAAGCTGTAAGAAAAATACAAAAACATTTCTTACTTGCATGTAATCCTTCACTGTAGCAACATCTATTTCATCTGTTATTTTGTGTTTTTGGTACTGAAGTTCATCTTGTATCATTTTCTCATAATATCTTCGACATCCCATCAGTTTGCAAGTATCAACTGCTGCCTGTAATAAAGTAGGAAACACAAAGTTGCTAGAATGCCATACACACATCTCTGAGTGGAGTCACTGTATTTGGATTCAGGGCAAAATATCCTTTGGACAACCTCCTTTCTCTAATGGAAAAGGCGTTCTGTTCAGTGTATGAAGAGTTCACAGAGAGACTAAAGATCCAACACAATAGTAAACCAGTTCATTTAGATTAGAAAGTAACTCATTGGTACCACAGTTGGTTTGCTCACAGATGTATAGACTTATTGCAGTGATTCTCAACCAAGTTGCCATGAAACTCTTTTAGGGGTGCTGCAGTGCAGACACTACCACTGTGGCCTGTGGGTGGTTCTGCCTGCTCTTTCTGCAACCCTTTCCAATCTAGCCCTAAACGTTCCTTCTGGAAACAGAAGCATGTGGGGTGGATTCACTTAGTGGCAGTGCTGCAGCCTAAGGAAGCAAGAAACACAGATAAACTGGCTGTAGCCATTTCCTGAAATGATTCTACAAGAGGGCAGTTTCACTGAGCTATGGTGGTGGCACCACCCTGATTAAGACCAGCTGAGACAAGTGGTTCTCAACCGGGGTGATGAAATTCAAATACTTATGGAGGGGTACCTTGAATCTAAAAAGATCAAAAACCACTAAGTTGTTATAATGAAGAAATCTAGGATTTGCCTTTTGGATGAATAAGGCAAGATTATTCAGCGACAAAATAATCCTTATTTTGTGTAAAATTTTTCCATTTGCCTTGCCCTCCATGATATTGTTATAGCTGGAATGTGCAACAAATTGCGATCAGGATCTTCTTCAGATGCTGGATCTGTTGAAAACTTTCAGCCCTTGATTCAAATTTTCTAGATGTAGTCTCTGCCTAAGGGTTTTAGGTTTTTTAAGTTAGTCTGCATAGAATGAATTGAGCTGTTTTTTGGTAATAGTCAAATTGTTGCAGAAGGTGACAGAGTTCTGCCAATGTATACCAACTGAGGATCTGTTCCCTATAGTGCAGAGAAGCACATACCTCTCTCAATAAACATTTTTAGTAAATGTTGCAAACAGGTGTAACTGGCCAGGTTTGTACCGTGGGTGCTAGTGGTGCTTAGTGCAGGAGCAGTGGCCAGAGGTCTTCAGGGGGGGAGATACTACCTTCTTTTTTTTATTTGGCTGCTGCTGTCGAGCAGCATTTAAACGCCAATTTTAGCAGTAAAAAAAGGAGAAAACATCTCCCTCTGCAGTAGTGAACTTCCAGCTGCTGCTGTTCTTCCCTCCCTGCTGCAGGGAAGATGTCTGTGTGTGTGGGGGGGTGGAGGTTGAAAGGAAGGTGAGGCTCCACCTCCAGCTCCATTCTGGATCTGTGCTCTCTCCCCCTTAGGCAGCATCCAGGGCTCATGATCTACTCACCTACTTTTTCAAACAGCTTTACAGTGTAGTGTTTTGGATTAAAAACTTTAAATTGGAATGTATCCCAGGGTCTAAGTTTTGATTTTCATTACTTTGTGCATGCAGGCAGTCTTTCAACTTCTAAACGTTTGTTTTACAAACATGTAAAATGAATGTGTGTAGATAATGAATGTAGGTTGAGTGGAATTTCCCATTTTCAATGTGCTTTGCTCAATCTTGCATTAAGTCTACACAAATTGCGTCTAAGAAGGTGAAATGGCTTATGTGGAAAGCAACCAGGAAAGGGCTTAAAAAGTTACAGAGAGGAAATAATGTTTAAGTCACAATTATTTAATAAATTTACAGGTGGAATCTGTAGGTACTGCACCAGAAAATGAGAGAGAGTCCCTGCTCCAGTGCTGTGGACAGAGGGCACACCTACTATGGTTTCCCTCCCAATTGATTACTACCTTTCCAGGCAGAAATTACTTACTTTAGGGGGGTTATTTCTAAACCTCCTAGAATAAAAGTGAAACTGATTATAAACAGGATGAACTTTCATTGTTCATGCCCTCCTTTCCATTAAGGGTGTTGAGAAACTGCAATAACCAAAGTGATGAAAATAGAAGAAAATAGTGACTCAAATCTAAATGCAAACGCAAAGGGAAAAAAATTTCTTACAGAGCTCTAGTTCACAGAAACAAGACAGGCTTAGTCAATAAGACACTAGTGACAAAGCAATATTTCAAGTAAAAGAAGAGAAAATAAGAAGAGGTACCAGCCCATTAATTATAAACTCACTTGAGCATGTAGTAAGATCAACAGGATCAGACCATTTAACATTTTTGACATATCACACTGCATTAAAATATCATCACTATTATCACTCATTTGGTGCATCATATAATGGTGCAATATTTAGCAGCACTGAAGGCATAATAGAACCGTAAGATATTATATGAATTTTTCACTAATTTGGACGTAGAATTATTACACTGGTGCCAATGGACCAGTTAAGACAGTTTAGGATTTCATGAATGATGGCATGTAACCACTCTGTCCTGAAACCCTCTCCTCCTTTTGTTTAGAAGTCCCCATTGCAGAATTGCTTCTAATTGGAAGCTGAGATAAGCAGCCTGCTCTGGGGCCAATAGTGATTCAAGATGCAATCAGCAGATGGTCTCAGAGAGAGACTAACCATTCTCCATGCAACAATTTCTCTGTCAATTGAACCCAACTCCCATGAAAGTGAATTAAAAGAATATTTTGGGCCCTGTGATCTTGAGATATCCAAGAATACCACAAAATCCTAATCTATTTGGACCAATTCTGTGTACTCAGATGGTAGAGGGGAAGATCTGTTTTAAAGATGTATAAATATGTGATTGATTAATCCACACAGTTAATTCAGACAAAGATGTTCAGAATGTTTGTGTATTAAGCTGAAAAAAACAGCTTCTTTGCTAAATGAAATGTAATGGTGTTTATTGAACTCAACAGATCTTTGTTTGACTTAGAGATGCATGTTTTTCAATCTTCAAGGACAAGTAAGAGGATCAGGATGTTTACCCAACAAAAGTTCAGAAGAAAGAAGCTGAACAGAAAATGATCACACGAGGGCATTCAATAACTTGCCTCACTTGATGGACTTATTATTCTTTTCCCACTGATGTATTTGCTGCCTCGGCCTTCAGTGTGGCGAAAAATCTTAAAAACAATGAAAGGTGGAAACTCATGGCCTGCAAATCTGAAGAAACAAACAAAAATGTCAATTAACTGACAGTATGAAGAGCAAATCTATTATGGATTAAACTAAAAGGGAACCTCCTTTTGTGTGGCTTGGCCTAAAACCAAGTTTCCAACAAAGCTCTAAATACCAAGGAAGCAAAAGCTAAAGAATAAAACGTTTTTATGGATCTTTTATACTGGAGGCGCAGGGGTCTGCATCAATGTAATACCATCCAAGTAAACTGGAAGTCTAACATCCTAGGCTCTACTGAGGAATCTCAGGACTTAACTTGGGATGGAAAAAATTTCAACTCAAGGCTTTAGGTAAAAAAAATGGAAGGCTAGGGAGAATAATGGGAAACGTTAAAAGAAAAAAGAGCTACGCTTTCTAAAGTGTATGTTGGCTGTGTGCAACTATCTGAGATACATAAAACCAACCACTGTTTTAACAATACTGTACCCAGCAAGACAAGTTATCTAACTCCTCTCTCAGAGGTCTGTAGCTGGTCACACAAGACACTGGATTGAAGTAAATAAAGTGTATCTACTTACCTGAATCTAACTTTGTACTGCATACTAGGATCTTTTATAAGTTCAGCTTCCAGAGGGCTCACTCTTTTCACAATTTCATGTGTAACACAACACTCCTGAAAGAGATGCAGATGTTTTTCAATACATTTGAACAGCATAGGTTCCTGCTGTCACATACCTCAGATCCTTGTGTCACAGTGGAGTTCAGAGTGGTCATTTGGATTCGGTTTGTTGAAATCTGTGCTATGGAAGGGTTCTCTAGAGGTCATCCAGTCTAACCCCCTGGCTGAGGGAGGATCATCCCCATCCAAACCATCTCATACAATCCATAATCTAAATATGGCATAATTACCACCAATCCTGATTGACACACGAGGGTGTTAGGTTTGTGTTCTTAGGTAAAGGAGGGGAACCACAGCAGTCTTTTTAATTTATTTACATGTATGTTTTTGCCTTCTCTCTTAATTTTCAAAGATTTTAATTTTCACTTGATCATTTTAGATGTGTTTTATGGAAACATAAGGCAATACATCTCATGTGCCCTTTTAGTCCCTCCTTTTGTTCATAATAATTACCCAAGCTGGATTAGGCATTCATCACCATCTCTCTTTTTCTAGTTTTCCAAACTCTGCTACAGTTGTAATGATTCTCATTCCCTTCCCTCTGCATCTCCCTCCACTCCATTCCCTGTATACTACAGCCTTTTCCTCTACCTACTGAAGCAACAACACAGTGGGAGGCCAAAAGGCACATGGGGAAGTGGTCTTTTTAGTGTAACAGACACGAATGGAGCATTAGAAAGAAGCAGAAAACAAGGAACCTCTTGTCTGGCTCTGGAGCTTGTTCCTGAGACCGATGGTCCAGTTGTGACAGTTCTAGCACAGCTCTGTTTCACTCTAGAGCAATGGGGGCTGAGAACCTGGTCTCTTGGGGCCCATGGACCCTTCTCCGGCAAGTGCCTGTCTTCCTCTGAAGGGGGACATTTTTCTTAACTTAGCCCCTCCTGGTATAGCCAGATGGCTGTGAGAGAGACACAATGACCTGGAGTCAAATTACAGTGACTGCTGTATAGAATCATAGAAAATGAGGGCTGGAAAGGACTGCAGGTGGTCATCTAGTCCAACCCCTGCTCAAAGCATGACCATCCTTAACTATCTTATCCCAACCAAGGCTTTGTCTAACTGGGTCTTAAAAACCCAATTTTCTACAGGTTCTACAACTTCTCTGCGATATTCTGTTTGAGTGCTTTACTATACCCTTGATGACACAGTTTTTTCTGACATCTAACCTAAACTTCCCTTACTGAAATTTGAGACCATTACTCCTTGTTCTGTCATCTGCCACCACTGAGAACAGCTTAGTTTAGTAGTGGCCAAAATGGTGGATCTGGCCAGACTCCATTTCCCAATGTCCCTGCCTGTATCACTGCAGCTGATTTCCATGGAGACCCCAGAAACAGCGGGGCTGTGACAGCACAGGGCCACAGTTTCCATGGAGACTGGCCCAAGCAGTGCTGGCAGGGTGTGTGGCTGGGCAGGGAGCTGCTCTGGGTTCAGGATTTTGCGGCAGTGACAGTGTGTTCCAGAACCGGGACAGAGCAAAGCTATGATCTGTTGCCCGCATGTCCTGCCAGGGCAGAGCTGCGATCCACTGCCAACATGCCCCTGCCTGGGGAATGTGGGCAGCATATTGTAGCTCTGCCCCAGCTGTGGCCTGTGCTGTCACTGCCACCAGATTCTGGCCCCAGAGCAGCTCCCTGGCTAGATGCATACCCCGCCAGCACTGCTTGGGCTGGTCTCCAAGGAAACTCTGACCCCATGCTGTCATGGCCCCACTGCTCCTGGAGTCTCTATGGAAACCGGCTGCAGTGACATGGGCAGGGGCTACTGGGAAATGGAGTCTGCCATGGCCTGATTTGGCCCATGGGCCAGATTTTGCCCACCCGTGCTCTAACTCTATCCTCTTTGTAACCCCCCTTCAGGTACTTGAAGGCTGTTGTTAAATCCCTCCTCAGTCTTCCCTTCTCCAGACTAAATAAGCCCAGTTCCCTCAGCCTCTCTTTTTAAGTCATGTTACTCAGCTCTCTAATCATTTCCATTGCCTTCTGATGAACTGTCTTCAATTCTGTCCACATCCTTTCTCTAGTGTAGAGCCCAACACTGGACACAGTTGTGGCCTCACCAGTGCTGAATAGAGGGGATTAATCACTTCCCTCAATCTGCTGATAACACTCCTACTAATGCAGTCCAGGATGCTGTTAGCCTTCTTGGCAACAAGGGTGCACTATTGGCTCATATTTGGCCTGTTGTCCACTGTCAACCCCAGGTCCTTTTCTGCAGAGCTGTTGCTGCATCAGCAAAATAAAATCCCACAGATAAGAACATTATGGTCATGGCAAGCTGCGTGAAAGCCAATCACCAGTCTAGCAGTTGTAGGGCAAGGTAAAAATGGGAAAAGGTCCTAAATGAAGCTGGTGTCATGTGAATGTTATGTGCCTAACAGCAGGTGGAACAGTAGGCGGTCTGCACAATGGCGATATCTGCTCATTTGGACTCCAACTCCCAGCAACCCCCAAGGGCTGGGGGACAAGGGGAAAAGGAAAGGGAAACGAGGCTGGAGTAAGTGGACGCGTCAGTGTTCAAAATGTATGGTAATTTTTGAGGCAGTTAATTGATGCAGCATATGCAAAACCCAAGTCACTCCCAGGGAGTCTTAACTGGCTTTTGGGTTTGCTGTCAGCACTTTCTCATTACTTTGCCTGGAAATAAAGAAATGCTTCAACTTTGATGACCTATTTCTCACTGGCTACTTATAGTGAGGAATATAAAGTAAATAAAAAGTTATCTGCACATTTTTGCATACTTATTTGCATATTTTTTCAGTGTATGATAGTTTTTCAGGACATATGATAATTTTGCGCTTCCAATAAGATAATTTCATAATTAACAACTGGTAACACTGTCAGCCTTACACAGAGGAGTGCAGAGTGGAGCTGGAGATCTCACTGGCTCAGTCAGCCAGGACTGTGGACTGAAGGAGCTGGACTCAGGCTTGGGGGCACCTGTCGGCTGCTTTTTGAGCGCTTTATAGGGGCTTTTTGGGGGCCCCCTCCTCTGATGTGTGGGGGAGCATGTTACCACAGCGCTGACATTTCTTTACCTGCGATCTGCCCCCTCCTTTTGCCCCACTGACTTGTGCCCCTGCCCCCTAGGATGTTCCACATCAAAGCGGGAGCTCCCCCTACTGCCTGCACCAGCCTCTAGGGCTGCAGGGCTGGGGCAGTGGAGGCAGAAGAGGGGGAAAGACAGCAGAAGATGGGCAGGGCTGTCCCAGGGCACATGGGTGGAGGTGATGGGGCCAGAGACTCATGTTGTAGCTGTGTTGGTCTAAGAAACAGAGGCAGAAAAAACTCTTGGGCTAGAGGCGATCTCTTTTATTACACCAACTAAACAGTAGCAAAAATAATGTCTTTCTTTGCAGGGTTTCATCAGCCTGAAGTGTAACATCTCCACAACTTGAATTCTCCTCCGGCTGACCAAGGGGGTCTGGACCTGAAAGCTTGCAAATATTTTTTTTTCTTTTTTTGCTACTCTTTAGTTGGTCTAATAAAATATCTCGGCTCTAGCCCACGAGCTTTGTCTGGGACAGGACCAGGTAACCCGCCAGTCCTTGGAACCCCGAGCAAGGGCGCGCTCGGGGCCGGCTCCGCCCTTCAGCTACGTCAGAAGGTGCCTGCTGAAGTCTTCAGCGCGTTCCAACGCGTCAGCCGTTACCACCCCTCACAGCGCGGGGGGGAGGGGAGGGAGGCGGGGCGGGGCCGCCCCCCCAGCCCGGACCTACCGCGGCCCGCACGGCGCGGGTGAGGAGCCGGAACAGCCGCCGCGCCAGGTAGCGCCACCAGGCCCGCTGCACCGTGCGGGCCGCCCTCTCCGCCCCGCGCGCGGCGGGCGCCATCGCCCCGCCCCCTCCTGCCCGCGCGCGCTTCCGTAGGGCGCTGGCTTGTGGCGTCATAGCCCGGCGACGCGCGGCTCCGGAAGGTGGGGCGGTGTCGCTAGCATCATGTTCAAGGTGAGGAGCAGCCGCCGCCGCCTCCTGCTTCCGCGGGGGGGATAAGAGCGGCTCTTCCCTTCTCTCCCTCCCGCACCACAGCCGTGAGGCGGGGAGCGCGTCTGGGCCCCGCTCCTTCCCGGCCGGCCTCTCCCTTTTCGCCCCTGACTGCTGCACTTCGGGTTCTCCCCACTCCCCCGCGTGGCAGTAAAGGCAGTTGGGAGGGTGTGGCGCTGTGTGCGCCTGCGCGCTCCAAGTTGGGGGAGCGGGGTAGCGCATTCCTGGGGCCCGGCAGCTTCTGCCCGCAGGCGGTGGTACAGCCCCTGCCAGGCTCCGCAGCCCTGCCTTGGCGGCTGCCCCCGACAGGCGTGTGAACGTGCAGATCTAGCGCTGCGCGTTGGGTGTGCGGCCCTTGCTCGGTTGAGAGGCGGTAGGGAGACCCGGGTACTGGCCTTAGGGCCTTTTTTTTTTTTTTTCCCCCTGTGAGCCTTTAAATTGGGTGCTCAACACCAGCACAGTCCAGAATCAGCCTGTGAGGCTGTGCTATCCATGGTGTGCACTGGGGAGCTGAGGGTCCTGTGGGTAGGATTGAATCATAGAAACTGACAGTTGGAAAGGACCTTTGGAGATCTAATCCAACCCTCTGCCCAAAGCAGGACCATCCCCAACTAGATCATCCCAGCCAAGGCTTTGTCAAGCCAGGCCTTAAAAACCAAGGATTGAACTTTCATCATCTCTCTGGGTAACATGTTCCAGTGTTTTGCTACCCTCCTAGTGAGAGCTTTTCCTGAGATCTAGTCTAAACTTCCGTTGTTGCAACTTGAGATCGTTGCTCCTTGTTCTGTCATCTGCCACCACTGAGAACAGTCTAGCTCTAGGGTTTTCAATCTTTTTTGGTCGGGGTACCTCCGGTGGCTGGTCAAGAAGCAGGCAGTTCCCTGACGGCCAGTTGGCGAGTAGGGGAAGTGGTCCCCAGCAGGGAGCCCTGTGCAGCACACAGCAGTGAAAACAGAAGTGCCGCTGGCTTCTCCACACCGCTGCTGCATACCCCCTGGGGCCTTCCAAAGTACCCCCAGGTTGAAAATCCCTGGTCTAGCTCCATCCTCTTTTGAACCCCCTTCAGATAGTCGAAGGCTGCTATTAAATCCCCTCAGTCTCTTCATGTGCCCCAGCCCCCTCACCATTTATGTTGCCCTCTGGTGGACTCTTTCCAATTTGTCCACATCCTTTCTGTAGCGGGGGGTGTAAAACTGGACATAGGACTCCAGATGTGGCCTCACCAGTGCTGAACAGAAGGGAATAATCAGTTCCCTCAATCTGCTGGCAGTGTTCCTACCAAATGCAGCTCAGTATGCCATTAGCCTTTTTGGCAACAAGTGCGCACACTGCTGGCTCATCTTCAACTTCTTGTCCATTATAATCGCCAAACCCTTTTCTGTAGAACTGCTGCTTAGCCAGTTGGTCCCCAGCCTGTACCAGTGCATGGGATTGTTCCATCCTAACTTCACGACATTGCACTTGTCCTTATTGGACCTCATGAGATTTCTTTTGGTCTAATCCTCCAATCTGCCTAGGTCTTTCTGAATCCTCACCTTATCCTCTAGTGTATTTACTACTCCCCGCCCCCCTTGGTCTTCCCACATCCACAGAACCAGTCATCTCGTTATAGAAGGCAATTAGGTTGGTCAGACATGACTTGCCCTTGGCGAATCCATGCTGGCTTCCTAATCACCTTCTTTTCCTCCAAGTGCTTAGAAATGGATTCTTTGAGGATCTTCTCCATGATCTTTCCAGGGACTTAAGTGAGGCTGACTGGTCTGTAGTTCCCTGGATCCTCCTCCTTCCCTTTCTTAAAGATGAGCACTATATTTACCCTTTTCCAGTACTCCCCCACTTCCCTTAAACTTCCTCTTGTTACTGACGTACTTGTAGAAATCCTTGTTACTTTTTACATCCTTTGCTGGCTGCAACTCCAATTGTGCTTTGGCCTTCCTGACTTCATCCCTGCATGCCTGAGCAATACTCATACTACTCCCTAGTTGTTTGTCCAAGTTTCCACTCTTAAAAACTTCCTTTTTGTGATATGGTTTACTGAAGAGTTCCTTACTAAGCCAAGCTGGTCTTTTGCTATTCTTGCTAGTCTTCCTGCACATCGGGATGGTTTGTTCCTGCACTCTCGGCAAGTCTTCTTTCAAGTACAGCTGGCTTTCCTGGGCTCCTCTTCCCCTCAGACTGCCTTCCCAGGGGATCCTGCCCATGAGTTCCCTGAGCGAGTCAAAGTCTGCCTTTTTTGAAGTCCTGGGTCCTTATTTTGCTGCTCTCCATCCTTCCTTTTCTCAGGATCCTCTCATGGTTGCTGTTGCCCACATTGCCATCCAGTACTACTTTCCCCACCAATTCTTCCCTGTTTGAGCAGCAGGTCAAGAAGAGCATGGCCTCTAGTTGGTCTCTCCAACATTTGTACAAGGGAGTTGTCCCCAACACTCGCTTAAAAACTTCCTGGATTGCCTTCCCAGCAGATGTCAGGGTGATTGAAATCCCCCATGAGAACCAGGGCCTGTGATCGGGAAACTTCCACTAGTTGTCTGAAGAGAGCCTCATTTACCATTTCCTCCAGGTCTGGTGGTCTATAGCAGACCCCCAGAACAACATCACCCTTGTTGCTGTCTCATCTGATCCTAACCCAGAGACTTTCGGCAGGCCCCTCTCCAGTTTCATACTGGAGCTCTGACCAATCATAAACCTTTTTTACATACAAGACCTTTTTCTGGTTAATGTAACTTTTTGTTTTCATGAGGTTTTTAAAAACAAAACAACTTACCTAGGAGAAAACTTTAACAGGCTAGTTGCTTGATGCATTAAATCATTTTGTGTGTTCAGTTTCACCTGACTGTAACTTTGTTCTTGTTTTATGGGAAGCACCTAATTTATCTTTCCTATATCACCTATTTGCTTTCTCATGCTTGCTCTATACTTTTTTTTTTTCTTCAGAACTAAACAATCTGATTACTCTTTATTCAATCTTTTAAATAAAAATGCTTTAAAATAATTACATAGAAGCACTTTACATAACATTCAAGAGTAAGCAGACCAAGGTGAAGCTGATGCCACGGATGGCATGGGGAAAGTGAGGCACAGCTGCCCTGCCCTGCCCCCCGCCCCAGTTGCTGCTGGCTAGCTGCTTTATTGCTCCTGTTTCCCTGGACCCACAAACTCTGTTTCTCAGCTCTACTCTGGTGTGTGATCTGTGCCATGCACTGGGCATGCTGGTTCTCAGCCTTGTGTCTTGGCTGTTCCTCCCCTTTCCCAGTGACACAGCTTTCCCATCCCAGCCAGCAGGACCTTGGCTGCCCCTAACTCAACTCTCCTCTTCTTCCCCTCACTCCTATCCCCACCCAATCCCAATTCATTGATCTGTATAAGATTTTGGCCCTTTAATTTTTTTTAATTATTTTTTTTCACTCCTTTTCTCTATGTTCCCCCTGCTCCGCCCCCAACAGTTTTTCAAGATTTGTCTCCTCCCACTCTTGACTTTGGCTTGCCTCCTGCTGCTGAGGATTGAGGCAAGCAACAGGCGAGCTCCAAGGGCAGAATAGAGTCTTGGCCCTTGCCACCCACCCATGCACACACCTGCCACCTCAGGGCAGGAATAGTCTTGGCCGGGGGTGGGCAAAATGCGGCCTGCCAGGCCATTGTATCCAGCCTGTGGGGCCCCTAAAACATTTAGAAAATTAATACTTTAACCTACCCTGGGCTGCCTGTCATGCGGCCCTCGGTGGCTTGCTGAAACTCAGTAAGTGGCCCTCTGCCCAAAATAATTGCCCGCCCCTGGTCTTGGCCCTTATCCGTGCCCATGCTCACCTGGTCTTCTGGTGGCTAGTCACAGTTGTGCAAGTCTGAGATGACATTAAGCGGTAGCCTGTGACTGCTCTGAAACTTCTAACTTTATGACAGCATAATATTTCACAGATTTAAAATGTTTAAAAGGTAACCTGTAGCAGTACCATTTAACCTCCTAACAGAACTACACAGGTAACACCCTAATCTGCTGGGGATGGTTGGGGGAAGTGGGCAGGGGTATCATGGCAGCTAACATCTTGCTGGTAAGTTCTTAAAATCTGCCTGGTAGGTCCCAGGAAGAAAGCCACATCCCCCACTACTATAGAGAAAGGCAACCCCCCCCACAGTTCATACCGACCTAAAATATTACAATCAGTCTGACTCTGAGTGGAGGGACAAGATCCTTTAGCCAGGAACCTCCAGGTTCAAGTCCCATCAGGAGCACTGACACCCTCTCCTCAAAATCCCTAGCCTTGGCTGCAACCAACACTGCATTTTCCTCAGAAACATTGGGTGGCAGGAGCAGAAAAAAAAATCCCTCCTGCCCCTATGCAGCAACCAGCAAAACCCAGAGGAATGGGAAATACCCATGGTACAGGAGTGGGCAAAATGTGGCCTGCGGGCCAGATGCAGCCCGCCAGGCCATTCTGTTTGGCCCACGGGGCTCCTAAAAATTTAGAAAATTAATATTTATCTGCCCTGGGCTGCCTGTCATGCGGCCCTTGATGGCTTGCCAAAATTCAGTAAGTAGCCCTCTGCCCAAAATAATTGCCTGCCCCTGCTGTGGTAGAACAGGCAGAACAACTCCTAGATCATCCCTGACCAATGCCTGCCCAGCCTCTTGAACACCTCCAGTGATGGATATTTCCAGTTTCCCTAGACAGTCTAGATTTTACCAGGTTTAGTGGCACTACTGGTTTTACCATAATTAAAATAGAAGCTTTGTCAAATGAAAAAGGACAGTTAGGAAAGAGGAACTTCATTTTCGCACTTCCATTGTTCTTTCATATTTGAAGGCTCAGAAGCAAATTAGAGTATTTTTGTTCTAATATGGGACCTGCTCTTATATCTTTACATAGTATTCGGTTAAGTAGGAATTGAACTCATAGATTTTTTTGTTTTGGCTGGGTTTTTCTTGTACTACTGGTTGCTGAAGGCTCAGACTATGTTTAAATCAAGGCTTTGTGTGAGACTTCAGTTATTACAGGACTTCCTACCTACTATCTGTATTGCCATGTTATTGCTATCTCAATATTGTCATCAAGGGTAGGCAAATTGCAGTGGACAGGATCGACCAACTTCAGGCCTCAGACATAGGGAATGCCTGTCTGTTTATTGTTGACGTTTTGTACTCTATTGAATTGGGAGAGCCTCGGGGTGTAGGCGAGAATAGAAGCTGCTCTGTGTACTGGGACGGCGACTGCCTTTCATTATGAGTGTGCTTTGTTTTTCTATTTTTGACTAAGTATCAGTAGCAACAATAAAGCCTTTTAGTCATATAGGTAATTTAGATGTAGGAAATCTCAGAGAACACTTCAGTTAATCCCTTAGCTCCTTTTTTCTTTTTTTCTATTAATCTTGAGGAAGAATAGCATTAATTCTTCTGTATGAGTTCTTAAATACCAGGTTTACCTGAATCCAAGATAACCCTGAATTTAAGATTACCTTCCCCCCCAATAATTAGAGTGTATACATGGACATTTTATAAATTTGTTATAATTTTCCATGTATAGAATCTGATTATTGGAGGGTCACCTGAAATTTGTCACCCCCACTGTTGCAGCAAAGAAAGCAGTGGCAGGGGTCAGGCAGTAGGAAGGGTGATCAGAGGGCAGGCAGTGAATGGGCAGGAGGTGGGTGGAGCCAGCAAGGGGGCTTGACCCCTGCCTCTTGTCCCTCCACATCTTGTCTTCTGCTGCCTGGCCACCCACACCACTTGGCCTTCCCACTGTCTGTTCCCCTGCAGCCTTGGGTCTTCTCCCCTACTACACGCACACATTTACCATCACTCCAGCTCTATCCCCACTGCAACCCAGGACATGGAGCATGTGTTTACTTCAGCCCCAGACTGGCCCTGTAGACCGCTGCTGCAGGGTTGGACTGGGGCCAGAGCAAATGCACACTAGGTGCGGGGCTGGAGCTGGAGTGATGGGGACATGAGGTGGTGGAAGGCAGAGGTTTTTCAGTAGGGGGGACATGGGGTGGGGGGGCAATGCTGCATGGGGATCAGAGGCTGCAGCAGAGGAGACGGGGGTGGGGGGGGTACACACCTGAGGCTGTTGGAGCTGTAGCAGCTGCCTGGCCCTGCACCTTAGACTATTCCATGATGAGGAGCTTCCCTCCCTCCCAAGTTAAATGGGAGGAAAACCATCATCTTGAAATTAAGTAAATATGGTAGTTATTTTGAGAAGAGGAGAAGGATAAATGAGATACTGGAAGATGAAATATTTTGTTCTTTTTCTCACTGGTTTATTGATAGGTTGCCAGCTACCCTGTTGTCTATAGATAAAGCTGAACTCTGTTTTGTTTTGTTGGTCATTCTTTTCAGCTATTCAAACACACATGATTGCCTAGAGAAAACTTCTCCCTTTAGTCCTTTTTTGGTATCTATTTGAACAGCTGTGGAATGAAGAAGACACAGTTCCATGAGAATATATTTTTAATTTGAGAATTGATTTGTTAGTCTATCATGAACTGAGATCCTAAAAGAATGAGTCACATTTTAAAGTAATTCATGTTTTCTATAATGTGTGTAACCACTTAAAAAAAAATCTCACCAGTGATTTAATCTGTGTATAAAATCTATTGGGGTATAGCAGGGATCAAACCTGTCTGGCCCTGAGGGTTGAGTGAGGGGCACTGGACCCGTCTGTGGGCTGGATAAGACCCACAGCTAGGCCCCACGCACCAGTCGGCACAGGGCCTTTCCAACATGAGCACTTCATGCAGTGCATGCCCTGGACCATCTTGCCCCCAACCAGCCCTGTGCACCAGCTCCACTCTTTATGTATCCCTAAATGAAAGTTTTTGGAAACTTAAATGAAATTCTTCCTGTGATGGTAAGTACTGATTATATAGTATGTTAAACATAACCCATTGGTGACAGTTACATAGTTTCTTACCAATATAAGAAGTAATGCTTTTGTTTCTATTGCTGTATTAGAGTTTGTTTAGAGGCCTTATAACTTGTACGTGTTGTGTGTGCTAAATCTATTTTTGTTCTAGATTTTTATTTTCTGCATGGTGAGAGAGAGTCTGGAATGTATTTTTACTAGGAAAGCATTCTCCACTAAAATTAGTAACAAAGCTACCTGAATTCAAATTTTGGTTTGATTTTTTTTTTAACTTTCCTGCTGCTGCTTAACACAGCAGAATAGATTAATTCCCTTTACTATACGGAGATTATCTGTCAGAACATGAATGTGACAAAACACTTTTTAAAATGGTGTTTTTATAATGATTGGATTACAGACTCAAAGAAACCACCCACAAATTGAAACACAAACTTGTTTTTAGCATGTTTCTATTTTACATGGAGAAATGATTTGGCACACAATTCTTCACTCGTCCCTAGAAGATTATTCCTGGAGTCTCATACGTGAATGTTTGTGGAGTCCATGTTTAGTAGGTACAAACTACTAAACTGCTTATAGTTTAATACTGCTTTATGTGAAACTTAAGCTAATATTGTTTAAACTGTTCATTAAAGTAATAGGGGAAAATCCTAGTCAGTAGAGTTTTTATTCTTGACATTATAAACATGTATTTGGAAAATGTAAGTGTGTTTTGGACTTTTTGCCTGCTCAGTTGCAGGATAGATTTGCAGTGAACTAAACTTACCATCTGAGCAGCCCAGAGAAAACAAAGGTCTGTATTCTGTTAGCATTGGGCATCTTCATTTGCATTCTTTATGAAGGCCTCTGTATTTGTAAAGACTTATTGTCAGTTCAAGCAAATTTTTTTTTAAATTAGAAGTTAGCCATATCTTGGTTTGGCCTCAAATAGTTAATGGTTCTAACTAAGACATTGTTTTATATTGAACTGCAGTACACAGCAGTAATGACCAAGACACAGTTTTTATTTTGAGCAACTATTTTTCTAGCCTTCTCCAATTCTAAATCCTTAACAACTTTGTAAAAACCGACAAGCTCGTTCACATGTGATGTTTCTGGGCACAGAAGTGAGTATTTTTAGAAACTTCCACCAACTTGTGTTTTTTTGATATATTGGAGTACAGGTAGTGTTGGAATGAAGTTGTAGTTGTCATGGTCCAAGCATTATGAGAGAGAGAGAATTTTTTTGTGGGTGATATCCAGGTTTTCTTTGATTGAAAAAAATCCCCAATTTTCGGTTTAAAAAAAAAAGTAACCCCGAATCCACATTTCCATGATTTAAATAAAACACCACCAGATGGTGATCTTTCTTATTAGATCAATTGCATGGTTGGGATAGAGTTAGACAAGCTTTTGAATGCAAGGGATTCTTCGTCGGGTCAGAATAGCTTATATTTGAAAGCTTGTCTAACTTTATCTCAACCCCACTCTGGGTCAAATAAAAAGAGATCACTTACAAAAATCCTTATCTTGCATTAGAGGATAACAAAATTCAGTGGACAAGGTTCACCCATAGGTTCATTATGCACTTCCTCCTCTTAAAGGGCCCTGTGTTGTGGATGACATTCATTTTAGTATGCTGCGCCTCTAGTTTATGAGAGATGAGCAAATGTAGGAAGGAGTCTTTCAGCACACAGCTTGTTTCCCTTTCAGCATCTCTTCCCAATCTGCCTTGCTCTGCCCTCTGCTGAACTGATTGTATCCTAATTTGGTATTGTCAGCCAGCTCTGATCACATGGCAGAGAAAAGAAGGTTGTGAGATTTATACTGTTCCAACTGTGGTCATTGCATATATCAGTTTGATTCTTTATCTGAAATCTAGATTAAAAAACAGCAAGAATTTTTGTTAAAAGTCTTTCAAACTTAAATAGAGTCCTCTGTAGCACGCCATCTCTGCAATTATTTGGTTTATAAACAATGCAGTGTGTGTAATAAATATAGTCTGATCGCATGGTCATTTAATTTCTAGCAATTTAACAACTGTCTGTCACAGTTTTTAAATTTAGTTATTACTGGTTTAACTAAGGTGGTACAACGGAATGTTTTTATTTGGACCAGTGCAACTCTGAGTTCAATATCCTAGTCATCCGAGAGTAATGAAGGTCTCAGAGAATCATAAGGTTGGAGGAGACCTTGAGGATCATCTGGCCCAAACCCCATCAGGAATGCTAATCCTAAATCATCCCTGACCAACCCCAGCCTCCTCTTGAAAACCTCCTGTGAAGGAGATTTCAAAACTTTCCTGGGGAGTCTATTCTACCACCTTACAGTTCTAATATGTTTTAATTGTGTTTTCTATATTAAGCCTGTTTTCAGTGTAACAAGTATCTACTGGAAAATTGTGTTCCTTGCTGTAGTGTATTGAACTCAGTCATTTTGAGTAGCTGCCAAGGTTGCATTCTTTTTGGTATTAAACACTCCATTCTCCTCAGTCTACAAAGAAGATGCATTTCAGCCCAGACCCTGAAAATGGGAAGGATGATGTGTCGTCCATGTAATGGTCTGTTTTTTATGATCAGAACCAGTAAGTGTTCAAAAGCAGCAGCATTTTTCCTTCTTACTTGAGGTTACCGGTGTTCCCTCTGCAGCACTGTAATTTAAGACTCCCATGTGAAAGTGATGGACACTGCTCGGATGTTGGGCCCAAATTCTCAATTCTCCATTTTTCAGAGGAAATTGAATTGATGTCTATCCCTAACACTGTGAGGTAGGCACCTCAGTGAAATGAGGCAGAGTATGAATTTAGGAATGTAATATCTCCAACTGCAAATAAGGACATAATTCTCAATTTAGATGAGAAAGGGTGGAACATCTTCTTGTGAAATGAAGATGGGAGAATGTGCGTTCTCTCCTGCAATATCTCCTTCAGTTCTACACTAAATGTTTTTGTTGTAGCTTTTTCAGTGCAGTATATTCTTTATTGCTCTTCCCCTCATGAGAAGGAGTGTTAACTTAAACCTTGTCATGACTTTAGATTTGCATCTGCATCCATACAAAGAGCTGTGGAGAAAAGAGTTTAAACGTGTTTCTACCTGAGTCCATAAAATTGTTTACTCCTTTTGTGGATTTTCTAGGTAATTCAACTGGGGGCTGCCCCTGCTAGCCTGAGCCTGCTCTCCCTACAGGTGTATGCTTCATCCCCTGAGAAGAAAAGACCCAAAAAGGAGTTGCTAAAAGTTGATGAGGTGAGTCCTTGCCATTCTGGTTGGAACTGTGATGCTCTGCTAATTTTGGTGTAATGTTTGCAAAGCAGATTAAGTAGGATGTGTCAGATAGATGGAGGTCACTTTTTTATGAAGGGGAAAAAAGGCCTATGTTTTTATTACTAGAATAAAGGAACAGCTAAACTAAAATTGCTATGTTTTTTTCCCCCCCCCAAGACTAGAAAAAGTCACATGCTCTGCTTTTATTTTGCTACGTAACAGCTTCTGATTTTTTTTTTCTCACATGACAAGTAATTTTTTATATATGAAAACCTCAATACTGTATTTTTCATAAAATAGGCAGTTTTTTCTCACAGGAAAAAAAATTCTAATATTCCTAATGCTCAGGAATGTCTTTTCTTGTTTTTTGGCCAGAGGGCATACTGTTACCTATATGACAAGTTCTGTTGGCTTCCATTTCCATGCTCAAATCAAGCAGCAAAAGCAAAAAGCTGTTTGTTCGAAAATAGTGGGTTGATCATTCATTCACAGTTGAAACTCAGGCCCCCTAGCAGACTGTTTAAGATATGATTAACCAATTAATCATTAACCTGACTACACATTCAAGCAAGTAATGGCGTGGTAAAATGGAATAATCCACAAAATGTTACATGGTGCAGTAATTTGGCTGTTTCCCCACCACTCCTTAAATTGAGCTAAATGGCGCTCCCAGCTGCAGGAGTGTGTTGGAGCCCTTCAAGGCTACAGTGAATCCCTGAGGTTTGGAGTGCCAGTCAGTTGACTTGCCCTCCCAGACAATGTTGCTCACCAGAGCCCTTCAAAGGCTCTGCTGCATTTCTGTGGCTGGGGGCACCAGTTTAGCTAACCAGTGCTCGGAGCAATAGGAGTACTGTGGCCCCAGTTTGCTAGTTGCTAGTGCAGGGAGATCCCAGGATCCCCTTGCACTGGCAATAGGATGTAATTTGAATCAGATCCCTGATCCCATAGTTGCGTTTCCTGCCATGCACATTCCACAATTGTTGGGATCACAGATCAGATCCCATTGCGATCAGAACCTGAATGTCTGCCAGGAGCCTCAGTCTCTGCTCTGTAAAGTTTTCAGCCTTGTTGTACAGTCTGGCTCTCTTTCTTTAATGCAGAATTGCATTGCAGGATCAAGGCCTATTTACTAACAAAACAGTGAGTGATAAAGGAAGCAGGGTGTAGAGTAAGGCAATCATAAGTTACATTAATAACAATCTGTGGTTACCTTACTTACTCATACATCTTGATAGTTGCCTTACTAAAAGCATGCATATGATTAGGGACCTACTATTAGGGATGTAAATACTGATTAAAAAGACTATTAATTTAACCTGTTGTAATTATACTGGTTAAACAATTAATTGGTATGACATGCAGGGGTCCCCAGCCTGCAGGGCACCCCTACCTGACCTGGCACCAGCAGGGTGCTTTCAGCCCCCCCAAGGTGCAGTGGGGACTCAATGGCTCCTCAGGACTGAGCCTCATGACAAACTGGGCAGATGGGTGGGTCCTCTCTGGGCCTGGGTCCTGGTGCAGATGGGTGTGGTATACCGTGGGGCCGAGTCACAGGCCTAGGGGAGCCACCTCATGTACCCTTACCTCCACCTTGCCCCTTCCAGGCCCCTCGCAGCCTACAGCAGGATTCAGGACTGGGTCCCTTGCGGCAGGTAGCCTCTGACTTCCATGCTCCCAAGTGAGGGAGCTGAGCTGCTTTCCTTGTGGACAGCCAAGTAGGGGGAGGGGGGACTTGTACCTAATGACTAGGTTCTGTGGATACCTGTGCAGCCTGTTTCAGTCTCCTTTTTGCTTGCTGTGAGCAGTCTGGGCTCCATGGTGGATGGCAAGGGCCTGCCTGGAGTGTGGGTTGCTGGTGGCAGGCAGCAGGGAGGTTGCAAGCAGCTGCACTGGGGTCCACAGAGCCTAGCTATAGGTACTGGTCCCCCTCCCGCCTCCCCTCCCCCTTGCTCCTTCCTCCCTCCCACCTGCCTTACTGCCTTTCTGTTCCTGCTGGGG